>NW_009216457.1:0-12143 GCF_000690835.1 Fulmarus glacialis
ACGGAGCCCCCATCACCCCCGAACCGCCAGCCAAACTCCTGACAAGCACAAGCAGCCCTTTGTTTTCCTTTTTATTTGCAAATAAGCACTGAAGGTCATCGGAGCCCCGCAGCCCGGCGGTGACAGGCGCAGGAACGGGGTGAGAGTGCGTCTTAGCTTAGAAGTTTTCCAGTGTAAAGGGCTTTCTCGGCTACCCCGGTGCCACCCCGAGCTCCGGCTGGGCTGGGCTCTTGCACGGCTCTCGCCGTCAGAGCGGTGCTGCAGCTGAAGTTGCTGGAGCTAGGCCTGCCTTTGCTAGCACGAGTGACCTTGAAATACCACTGCTCCGAGTTTTGAGAATGAAGGACAAAGTTTGTTTACGGCACTTCGCACTGAAAAAAAGAACCAAAGTTGAAAAATTAAGTGGCTCCCGATGGCCGAGGGCATCGAGGACACGGAGAATAGTTTGTAGATTAGAATTAAAGTTAGTTTCCAGCGAAGAGTCAAATCACATTGCAGACATTCCTTCTCCTCCACTCCTACCGAGAGATGCTAAATGTTGCTATTGCAGTCCTTGCCTTCTCGGGGGTAAACAGGGTGACACAGCTCGAGTGTTCTCAGTCCTGCTCTTATCCTTTTTTTTTTTTCCCCCCCCGATTGCTAATTGTTGACCTTAAAAGTACAGTTTTGAAAATTAGCGGTAGTTACATTGTGCGACTTATTTTTGTAGGGATGTTAGAAAACTGGGCCCTGGCACATGAACCTGATCTGCACGGCGGGGTCAGCTGCTAACAAAGGACCGCGTTGTGGGGTGAACTTCAACCTGAATGGTCTGTGAATTGTTACAGCCTTCAAGTATTATTTTGGGTATTTTAATTTAAATTAAGAGTGGTGAATAGCATCACCTTGTCTTAGGCAATGCTTATTCAACTTTCTGTGGCGTCTGGAACGTCATACTAGTTTCAGTCCAAGAAGGGGGCAGAATGAGAAATGTCACCATAAGTCATCTATTAATAATGGTGGCTGCTCCGGTATGTTAGTGGAATAGCAGTAACTTCTGTAGCACGCTGTCGGCCAGAATCAGGGGATTTACTGTGAGTGTGAAGGTCATTGTTAGCATCTTTAAACAAAAATGAGACATTTTAAGGGTTTATTTGCCTTGAAATTAGGATGCGTTCAGCTGCTATGTGCTTTTGAGGGGTGGCAGAAGGCGAGGGAATCTGCAGCTACTGTAAGATGAAATACAAAATCCTGCAGAGGTCTTCGTTACACCCAATGTTTATCATATTTCATTGCTTAAGCTTGCAAGAGGTTGTAGCTGTAAGAATAGGTGCTGCTTGATCTTTCTAGGTCAAGAGCAGCAGGAAAAAACTAAAGCTTTTGGTAACACTGTAAGGGGATTTATTAACCAATTGTACCAGTTCCTGACTTTTTCTTGCAGCACCATAAGGGAAAGGAAGGTCCTTGGGTCCCATTTTACGCCGCTCAGTGAAGTTAGCTGTGTCCTCTGTGCCTTAAAGGTCCCCTGGGCTTTCCTAGTAGTTTTGCCTGCTGGAAATGCAGGCTCAGAAAACAGGCTCAGATTTTTGTTTAAGGGACTTTTCCATGCTTGTTTCTTGTACTGGCAGTGCAAGTGGTGAAGGCTTAAAGGACAAGTTTATTGTGGGAAATTGCTGTCCCTGGGTTGAGCCACCTCAGTGGCTGGGGGGAGGAGGAGGAGGATGAGTCTGCGCCTCGCTGCGAGAGTGGTGGATGCGTGCAGGAGGTCACCTTTCAAGCCAGTGTATTTGTTTTTTTTTTTTCTTAATCGGACTAATATCTTGCATTTATATAATGTAGTGTGACATCTGTATTTTAATAGCGTGGGCACATGAAGCGGTTTCTTAATTTCAGGGCTTAGCAGTCTGCGCATGTTGTAAGTGAATTAAATTTGTATGGTTGTTAATTTAAACTCTTCAATTATTATGTTTTGATAAAGAAGACAGTTTACCTTATGTTTCAGAGGGTCAAAAAATGTAGCAAGTGTTACAAGGGGCACTGACAGCAAGATCAAACTTCAGGATACCTGCCAAAGCTTCCCAGGAGTTCCAGGAAGTTCTCAAAAACTTAAGATTTGCTACATGCTGAGATCTCATTGTGGGGATTTTCTTCTGTTGTCTGTTTATAACTTGCTCTGCTCTTTGGTCACTTCCTGATAGATCAAAATGGGTCACTTCCAGTTGTCTCCTTTCATTCACTGAAGGTGACCCAGAAGAGTATAGATTTGCATGTTTATAATACAGGATCATTTTTTAAAAATAAAAAATAAAAAATAAAAAAGGGAAAGGCCTGATTAGACCATCCTGTCTGCCTGTTGAGCAGTACAGGTTGTGCTTCATTTAAGTAAGATCTGATCTGAGGAGGTAAAAGGCTTAAGGTTGTTTCTATGGAAAGAGGTTTTTTTAACTTTTGCAAGATGCCATTTGACAATTTAACTTATAAAAGTGAGTAAACAAAGTAATAGGAACACTGAATATTAGAATAATCCCAGAGAAAACTCTGCAGCCCCGCAAAAGCAGTACATTTATTTCACTTTTCTACCCAGAATAACAAAGTTTGCAGAAGACATGCCCAGTTATAGGCTAGTACAACCTGTCACTCTGCTTTAAAACCATCACAAGTTCTTGTGAATAACTCATATTTGTCATTCATGGTTTTCTAGGTTGTATCTGCTGCTGTTCTGCTGTGGTTTGAATCATTCTTTCTGCCTTTCCCACATCCCCTCTAGCAGCACGGTGGTGGTTAAGCCTAAAAAATACAGCAGAAGAGCAAAGAAACACCCAACACTTAAAGCTGCATTAAAATTAAAGCATTACTTTGCCCTAAATGTGCTGCAGCATCTGTGTGTTAGCGCAGGATCATATGACGGCTGTCTGCTCCAGCTGCTGCCTGTGTCCCAGTATAACCAGGAGGTTAATAGCAAGCACCCAATTTAGCTTTTTCAGACAGTTAAATTGTGTGGCTATCAGAAGGATGAGAAAACGTGAGGGCACTCATACATGACTTTTTATATAGAAACTCTTAATTTAATGCAGCATTATTTATAAATAATTCAAAATATTAAGGACTAACATTAAAAAAAAAAAAATCGCCAGGCTGAATGCCTGTTTAATCCGTACTGTCTTAACAGGCATTTTGCTTGTGCTCTAGAGCAGTAAACATGTATGTGGCATGATCAGAACTTCTGCTGCCTAAAATGCCAAATAAAAGCAATGGGCAAACCAAGCCCAGTGCTGGTCAGACCCCTCTGGCAATACCCCTCTTGCTTTGTGAGCTGTTGGGGATAGCAGTCTGAGATGGTCTCTGCGGTGGGTGCCCGGGTGTTGAACTACCATTGGATTTTGAAATATTTGAAGCACTTTCTGAATAAATTAAGCCTATTGCTTCGTTAACACTGCTGATGCCAAAATAGTGCCTATGGGCCTGAAAATATTTTTGTCGTATTTCAACTTTGACTTATTAATGTACCGTATGCTGTGTGTATTGTATACACTCAGGGTGTGTGATAAGTACTTTTGTGAGTACCTGATGTCACTACAGTTGTGAAATCTCATTCCCATATGGTACAAGCCTGGGTGAGATGCCTCCTGCCTCTGAGAGCAAGGCAGCGCCTTAATGTTTCTCACTAGATTTTTTTTTTTTTCTATAAAAGTGCAAGCACACAACTATTGAAGACTGAGACCATGTAATTTTGTTAAGGTGAGTTTGGTATTGCTTTTTTTTCTTGTTATCCTCATTAAGGCTACTGTTAAAGGGAAGCGAGTAAAATGCATGTATGGCAGGATTGGGAAATAAGTTGTGCGGTGCGTAGCTTATAATTTCTTTTAAATTTATAAAGCTGCAATACATGACATCAATTTTAGGCTGGGTTGCAAAGTTTGTAAGGTGAAGTACATGATATGCAGTATTGTTTTGGTATGTGCCAACTGTTTTATCGTGTGAAGTAGACTTGACTAACTTGAACACACTTTACTTAAAAGAGCTTTTCCATATCTGCTGGGTGTTTAATTTAGGAGCTGGAGAGGCAGCACCATTCATCTGAGACATTTGTTGTTATTTGTCTGGGAATTTTCTTCCTCTGCTTCTTACTGTGTGTGTTTGCCTGCCAAAATTACACTGCAAAGAGCCGCTATTTAATGTTCAACTGTTGAAACACCAAATATCAAGTGTGAGCCTTGTGCTCTTTCACTCAAAGAAGAAAGGAGAGTAAAATAACCAATAAAAAAAACAATTCCAATTATTTTGTTTGCTTTACCTTTTTAAAAAAACTAGTCCTGTGCTTTTTTTTTTTTTGTGGTGTTCTAATACTTGCAGCCTCATTTTTGACTTGGTGCTGCACTGTGGGAAGGTCGGTTCTCTATTCTGTAGCATGGTTTCTGGTGCCATGCCGTGCTTCTGGTGGGTTTCTGAATGTGCTCTCCCAAAACCCTGCCCAGCATTAAATACAGTCTGCATGTATCTTCAGTCTTTCTGTGCACAAACTGATGTGGACTGCTATGGACAGAGAACTTGTAACAGTGCTGTTAGGTATGGAAACTCGATGCTTCTGTAAAACTAGGCATTATTATTGGTTTTTTTTTTTTCTCCTGGAGGAGTAAAGCCAATGGATAATTGCCTGCCCAAGACTGCAGCATACCATTGACTGCACTAGCAGTTGCCTTTAACTGCTAGATCATACTGTCTTCTGTATTAAGGTATGAAACTCAATACAGTTTCTCTGGGTGCTTGTGTTCAGTCAAATGCCTTTGCCATGCATTGTCTGTGCTGTAGGATATTCTCTTGTCCTGTGCAACTGAGGCAGCTTTGGAGACTCGGTTCTTGTTCCTGATGTAGCACATGCCTTCCTGCGAGGCTGTTCCCACCTCAGTGCCCAGTGAAAGGTACTGGCTTGCTTGCAGTTTCATGCAGCTCTCTGCAAGATCAGGGCTGTAGTTTCATAACAGACACGGTATCAGGAAGGTTATCTGGCCAATTTCTGCTTTGCATGCATGAAGTCGGGGTGGTTACTTGGCCCTGCCACCTCCCCTCCAGAGGAGCCGGGATCAACTCTGCTGCTTGCGCTCTCTCCCTGTTGAGTGGGTAGTGGAGAGGCAGCTCCTACCCCAGCATGCCGAAACCCAGCTGCCGAGCGTCCGGGGATGGGAGAAGGGAGGAGCAGAATTCCTGCCGTAGGTACTGGGGTGGAGAGGGGGAGAGTAGGAGGCATGCCTGCGTCTCTGATCCAGCAAAACAGGGATTGCAATGCTCTTAGCAGCAGATCAGCAATGGGAGTGGTGCAAAGCAGATTTGGCCCTGCCAGCTGCTGAAACCAAACTTCGCTGCTTTAACGAGTTGTCTGTGGTTGGAAGCTGTAATCCAGACCCCTTTCTCTGACTTTGCAGTTGATTGGGGCTTAAATCAAATGCTGTACCTCGCATGAATGAAAACAGAAGTAATGCGTTAGAGGTATTAGGGAGCTAATGTTCAAACAGTGCTTTGAAGATAGAATAATCTACTGCTAAATATTCATAGAAAAAAGGGCTAGAAGGCACCTGAAGAGGTCATCGTGTTTATTTTTTCTGCCCTAAGGCAAGATCAACTCAACTTAAACACCGTTCTGCAACCTTCTCTTAAAAACCTCTGGCAATAAGTATTCAATATCCTCCGTAGGTAGTTTAGTGCAGCATTTAACTGGCCTGACTATTATGTTCAATTCTAATTTTATCGAACAGGAGAAATCTGCAAATACACACCTTATCCAACAGCCTAGAATGATTCTCCCATCAGCTGAAATCAACCACTTATGGTGCCAGCTATATGCTTAGAGGATTGTGTGTATGTAATACTGCAAGAGGGAACGGATAAAAATAAAACTGAGGAATTGCAAAAGTTTCTTATAATAGCACATTGGAAGGAAGCTCTTGTGTTTTGAATTATGTTGGTTTTACTGAAAGCATTTTGAAGTTGTTTTCAAAAAGCTGAAAGGTTATGTTTTCATCAAGAGCAGAACTTCAGACTTTCCTAAGTTTGTGATCATCACCTTTTTCCACTGCCTGAAAGGCTGCCTTAGATTTTATAGCACTATTGTATAGAAATTGAAGAGCGTTCCCATATCTTTTGGGTAAATAACTTTAGTATTAAACTTAAAGTCTAAGACTTCTGATTTTGGCATATAGTTTAGCTATAACTTTATTCATAATTTGTTGCCTGTACGTAATGATAGAAGTTTTTATGCTTTAATAGTAACAGCATCATTACTGCTGTGATGTGCTGAAATAATTGTGCTGTATATGTAATGCTATGGATTATATAGTTAATTATGTTTCATCTTTAAAGTGTCCCTGCTTCCTTTTTATTATCAGTATTGGGTTTTGTTCAAAGCTGATCTTGTGTCCAAAAAATCATTGTATAAATCTCTTTAAATGTGGTGTTCCCCCTCCTGCCCCCCAGCGCTTGTCTGGATAATGTTTTATAGGCAAAGCCTTTTCTGTGCTGTCTTGTTGACATACCAAAACTGGAAATGAGTCTCAACGGGATGTGTACATTGAAGTGACTCCTCCTTTTCGAAGGCGTTTGGCACGTGTAGCGATGGCAGCACATGCCAGCTTGGCTCTTTCCAAGCCCCATTCCCAGGGCGCGCATTCACTGGTTTTTCTCATGGAATCGTTCAAAACATCAAGAGCCAAAGGCTCGTGTGTCATAACCCCCAATCCTTGTATGCTACGGCTTGTGTCGTTCCTTTTGCTTCGGCAGGGCCAGGCACAAATATCAGTGGTTCTTCCGTCTGCCACGGTGCTCTGTGCCACGCTGTGGCAAGATCTTATTTTTTTTAGACCTCTAGAGCATTATTTCAAACTTGGTTTGTTCAGCTCTTGCCACTGGTGGCAGCTACTGATTCTTCATTGGGTCAGAAACGTGCCGTGGAGACAGGATTTGTGTATGGTTTTGTTGGGACTTGTAACTGGCGTGCCTCGTTTCGTAGCTAGGAAACCTTCTATAGAGGATGATAAGTAGTTGTGTGCCCACCTAAGATTGTGTTCCCGGTGGCCATGTGGAGACCTTCTCCACGTCCTCTCATGTTGCTGCGGCAGAAGTCAGGTAAGTTCCCTTGGCAAGTCTGAATAGCTCTTACTGCATTCCTGATCAAAGCTAGAGCTGTGATGAACAGCAGGTGCAGAAAACAGATACAACACAAAGTCCATGGCACTGGTTTGGAAGAAATATCTGTCTGTTTGCAGTGCCAGCCTTACTGCCAACATGACTCAAGTTTCTGAATTGCATTATTGGTTTAAAAATTTTACATAATTGAGCAGGCAAGGCCTGAATATTAAGATAGAAGAAGAAACCATTCATCTCAAACACAATTAAGAACTATTTTTACACCACCACTGCCACCCCCCAAAGCAAGTAAAAGTAATTCTTGGCTGTTCTGGCACCTTTGTATTTCCAGCCGCACTGTGCACTTGTGCTGCTTGGCCTTCGCCTAGCAAACACGTAGTTTGGAACTGTAATTGAAATAAATTTGATCTTATTTCATGAAAGGAGACTCGGCTGGAAATACCTGTGTTGAGTAGATGTTGAAGCAGAGAAAATGTACCATGAATCGAGGCACGTCATCTCTGTGGAAGCAATTTTAGACCATTAACGTGACTTCTCACAGGTTTGTTTTAAAATAAGATAGCATAGGGCGTAATGTCATGCAATACAGGTGCTGTTGATCTGCAGCACAGAGACAACCTTTCAGTACAGCTTCAACCATTGCGATTGCTGCCAAGACCAAAGATTGCTGTCGTAGTCCATTTCAAACTCTGTGTATATTCTGCATTTGGTATTCTGCCGCTCCCTCAAGACAGTACTGCAAATTGCTCTTGTTGACGTAAGGAGAGCAGCATCTCGCAAAGGGTGGCTTTCTCTCATACATTGAGGACTCCTCCTTCGCTCACATTTAAAGAAATGTGTTACTAAATTCATATAAAACCTTATTTATTCTTCTTGTGAAACTAGTTCTTGGTTGCTAGATTGTTCCTTCTGATTCTGGCAGGATCAGGTGTCTGGCACTTATTGCTACACAGAGCTCATTCTTTAGATATGCAAGTGTGGCTCTGCACATTTTAATTTTAAATCAAAGGACAGGCTCCCAAAACAGAACGCTACAGTTTTGAGAGTTAGTGCATCAGACTGGAAGTATCACAGAATGCCGGGATTAGTATTTATTCTAAATACTCACTTTTCAGCTCTATGGATCTATTTTTAATTCTTCAGACTTCCAGAGTTTTTGCTAGGTGCTGTAGCATTTCTTTTATTCTTTGCTAGTAAAGATGGTATATTTTAAAAAAAAAAAAAAAAGAGAGAGAGAGCGAGAAACTGCATTGCTTGTTTTCTCCTGTTGTGTAGCACTACTTCTTAATAATTAACTTGCGAGTTTTGTGGGATAATGGACGTTGTAAAATCAACAGCATCTTAAGAAGAGTTGGGGAGGGTGTGGGGAGGTCTTCTAAACGCTGTCCATGTGGAGGTGTTAAATCTGTATTTGTATGGTGGTAGAATCTGGCGGGGGGAGTTTGTTTTTGCAGTGGCAGTTTGCAGAAATATTTGTGCGTTATCCTTATTTGTAGCTAATCTAAGGATGTTGAGGCAAAACGTTTGCCTGAGCTTCTGTTTAATTCTTTTTAGCCTCCATCTTACTTCAGATTTAGCTGTCTTTTTAAGACGTTTGGATGGAATATGCTTCTACTGCCATGTAATACAATGCTGTGTAAAAGAGGCTCTTTCCCATAATGTAAGTCGTGGGAATATGACTGTACAATATGCAAAGAACCTGACATTTCTGATATCACTAGGGTCTGTGGTACTTGATGATGTTGCTGAATTAGTGCCTCCTTCACGGAGAGCCTCAAGGCTTTTCAGCACTTCCCTCTGGCATTTGCCGTTTGCATATCCCTTCAGATATTTGGATAAATTTCATTTAGATCTGCTTTCCACACAACTGACTTTGTTAGTTGACTTCTTAGTCAAGGCCAGCTTGGAAGTAACTTAAAAGTAGGCACGTCAGAAGCTGCGACATGACCCTCACTGGCCGGGGAGGTTGTCCTCCGGTTCCCGTTCCCAAGCTCACTTGGCGAGCGGCGCCAGCGATGCCCACGAACCTCCTGGGGCTGTGGCTGGCAGCTGCTGCTCTGCTGGGTCTGGTGGGCTGTTCCTGGCTGTTGGTTTTCCAGCTGAAGAGCTCCAGATACCTGCTCCGGGTGGAATTGCAAGATCAGAGATCTTGGTTTTATTTGTGATTATACCGTAGCTTGTGTTTTCAATAGCAGGTTCTTGCTCAAGCATGCAGATTGTAGGCATCCAGGGTGAGACAGCTTCATTTGACTGCTTCCCCCTTCCCACGGCATTAAAGAAAGAGCACAAACTAGCATCTGTTTCAAAAAAAAAAAAAAGGCAACACAAAAAAACCCAACCACAGACACTAGAGGTGTCTTCATGCTTGCTTTGTGCTCCTATGAAGTGAAGCTCTTAAGCGTTTGTCAGCTGCCACAGGATTTTGTAAGTTTAATGTTTGTAAAAGGTGTTCTGCTCCAGTGAGCAGAAAAGCTCTAATTGCAAAGTGTTGATGTCGTGGTTCTTGAGATGTGCTTGCTAATCTGCTCTGTAATCACCTCCAGGCATTTTATGCGTAGGCCTCAGCTTTTTGGCCTTCAGTTTCTTTTTCCCTTAGTCTGGAAACAAAATGTTTGCCTTCATGGAGCATATTCCAGGCTGTGTGGACCGGATTGGATGTTATGAAACAGGGGTATCCCAGTCTCTCCTGTTCTTACACCCTTATTTCTTGCTGTGTGTGTTTTTTTGGAGGGGTTGTTTGTTCGCTTGCTTGTATCCAGTTCAGTAATGTGTCCACGTTGTGAGTTAGTGTGCTTTGTGTGTGTGAACCTCCTCATCTAGATTCTTCTGCAAGAGTACCTCTGCATAGCCTGGTTTTTAGGTTGCTGGCTCCTGGGACTCATGCTGGTAGTTTAGCTAATCCGAGGTCAGCGTAGCACCCCTGTTTGCTTTGATGCAGCATCAGGCGCACCCGAGAGATGACGGCTTTTGTTAAGTAAGTGTTCTGCAGAGCAGAAGCATGTCAAGCTTGCAAGGTACGTGCCTAGCTTCTGTATGGAGACGCAGCGTTGCTGGAATCGGCAAGTTCTCTCTGGTTGCGGTTACGCTTTGTGGCAACCAGGTGACACGGGCGATGGGCTTTAACTTCTATTATGCAGCAACAAGATGGTGTCGGAGTAGCCAGTTTACTCTTAAAACTTCTGAGAGACCGTACCCTGCACTACGTGAGTGCAGTGCAGGGAGCATGGGGATCTTCAGAGCACCTCTCCCCTTCTGCAGAGGGTTGAGGAGGAAAGGCAAAGTATAATGAAACTCTAAAATTTTCCTGCAAACTGTATATCAAAAAAGACAAACAGGTTTAGACACTGGTACTGTGAAACAGAGGAACTGCCTCCCTGTTAGCTTTGGTGGGCTTATCTTCCGTTGTGTGCTTTGGTATTTTTTTTGTTGGCACTAACCCTGATATGAGGCATTCTTAGAAGAGAACACAGCTTCCCCTTGGGTGAAGGAACTTACCTAATTGCGCAGGAATGGTTTCATTACTACAGTTTGTCTCGCAGAGCCAACGCTGTAGGTTTGCGTGACAGTTTGGGTTTTTCTCTTTTCCTTGCAATCTTCCTCTAATGCTTTCAAGCACCTTCAATGCTGATTATCTATATTTTAATGGGAAAGAAATTACTGTAGTAATGTTCTGAGCAGTTTTAACCTGCTTAGGCTTTTATTTTGGAGTTTATAGTGATTTCATTCTGTAAGTTTCTCAGAAAATCAGCCTATTGGTGCCTCTTGTTTCCACTCTTACTCAATTTCCTAATAATTATCCTAAACAGTCACTTAAAGTAGCAATTGTCCCTTGGGTCGAGTGTCAGGCTGTTCATTTTGCATTCCAAAATCAGTTCTATGTTCACCTTGAAGACAGGAGGTTTTTTGTATTCATCAGCAGGACTTTTTAAATTATGGATGACTGGAGTAAACCATTTCTAGCTCTTCCTGAAATTTGGATGAATACCACAGAGGCGTATATTTAATGCAAGAAATTTACTTTTGCGTGCGGTAGGGGTAAAGCGGTGGTGGTGGAATTTTCTTCCTCTTTGCTCCTTTAGCTTTTTTCTTTTTTTTAACCTCTTGTTTCTTAGGGTTATGTAGAGCATTATATTCCAGTACAGCATTTAAGTGGGTTGAATGCAAGTAATCTCTATTTTTAAATAAAGCCTTGAAAAGTGATTTGGCTTGTCTTCAAGATGAATTGCATCTCCAGTTGCAGAAAAGACCCCGTTTAGCGTTAGCGTTGAAACATTGCCAGTACAGAGCAGATTTCAAGGATTAGCTTTTATTTATATGCCTAAACTATTTTTTGTCTACGTTTGACAACGCAGATCAAGGCGAGGAGAATCAAATGCCAATTTAAGACTCTCATTAGAATATTTATCTCTCCGTATTTTCTTATAAATACTTGAAATATCTTAGTTTATATGGGGATAGTATTACAATGCAAATACTTGATGACTCTTCAACAACTAACTTGTCAGTCACCTATTTCCATAGGTTCCTTACCTGGAGTTCTTCCTGTCTTGAACTCTTGCTTTGAGACTGAAAATACGATCTTCTGACCTACTCTTTGTCATCCCCTGTCAAAATCCCCTTTGGCTCTTCCCATGCCTCCCGTGTCCCCTTCTCAGGTTGATGAAAGAAAAATACGACTGTTCACAGAGACTGCCTTGGAAAGTGTAGGCTGCAGGAGGTAACAAACTAATTGTCTGACATTCATCTTGTTGATCTGTTAGTAAGATTTTTATGGATCATCGTTGCTTTGGAATATTAGATTTTGAAAGTACTGGCAATTGGCCGCTGCTTCCCATAGGCATTTTGGTGTGTTTTACAGTGTTATTGTGCTTCCCTTCAGCTTGAGGAGGGACTGAAATAAACCTTTACATGGCGGATCAAAAGCAAACGGGGATTGCGCCTGTCTGTCACAGCTAAATCTACGCTTGTGTCTTTTTCCATTACATGGCAACGCACAAATATCTGTGTGTGTCTTCAGATCTTTCCCT
>NW_009216457.1:12174-33321 GCF_000690835.1 Fulmarus glacialis
TAACACCCTTTATCTCTTGCTGTAAGTTGAGAGACACAGAGACTTATTGTTTGTACATGGTGTGTGTGTGTCATTCATGGAAACTTCAAAGCTGCTCTGGGTGACCCCGAGAGCGTTTAACGTCAGTAACTCGCTGGCATCCTGTGCTTTGCTCATTTGAGAAGTGAGCGGTGACTCTTCTGGCATTCACCGAGATGCTTTCAGTGCATGGGAAGCACCGAGTCCTGTCCTGCCGGGGTTGTGTCTCGGCAGGTCCTATGTGTGCATGTGTTTTTGGCACGTATCGCCCATCCTTCCAGGCTGCAATCCCTGTTGGGAATCCTGCTGGAGCCACACGCTCCTGTCGCACAGAGGAAGCCAGCAAGGCTGGTCTTGGTGATCCAAGGGATTCCCAAGTTGTGCATCTGACTTCATGTTAATATTAACTAGAGCTGTCTTCAGAGTTCTTCGCCGAAAAGGCACAACTTGATCTAGGATTTTACGGGAGGACAAGAATTGTGTCAGCTGGAACTTGAAATGTGCCTGGACAGTGCCGCGTGGGCTGGCACCGTCTCGGTCACCCGAGGACGAGGTTGATCAATGCTGCGTGTCCTGAGCTCTTCACCATCTTCACTGCAGTGCAGCATGGTTATAGGGGAAAGTCTGAACCCAGTTATTGTCCCTTTGTTTTCTCCATATAAGTTCCTGATGACTACTGGTACATACTGTAAATAAAGCTATTTGCAAAGATACAAGTCTTAATGAATGCACAGGCAATGTCCAGTATAAATTTAATAATAGCCAGACTTGCTTAACATCCTGCAGTTGCAGAATACTGTCATTTATGACAGGCATGTGGCTTTTTAAAAATTGTTTCAATTAAAAGATTTGAATTTCAGATCTTACTTTGTGCTTTTGACATTCTGCATTGTACAGACTGTTAATTTCTCCTGTTGATTATACCCAAGAAGAAGAGGTATTTTAAAAATAGCATAAAGCCACAAAACCTGACACCTTTCAAATAGGCACAGAAGCAAGTGTTTCATTACACCTTTTAGAAATAATATCGAGCTGACATTGACATTCTGGTTTCAACTTGAGGGGTGTTTGCTGCCATAACCTGCACTGTTGTTGGCTGTAACAAGCAAGAGAAAAAATGATTTTGCAGTAGGTGCGCACTGGATTGTGAGCGGTGACTGGGCATCAGTTATGTTTTGTAACTCCTTGTGAAAAGGCAGAGCTCTAATAGGGGAATAAGGAGACTGGTTTTGCTTTCAATTCTTTTTTTTTAATGTTCTTTTTCAATCTCTGGAAAGATAAATAACATTTTAAAAAATTATTCCAGAGGCTATGAGTATCTCTACATTGTTGCTGTAACTGGCATGTCTTATTTTGACAGTTTTCATTAGCCAGGCTGGCCCTTTCCTGTATTCCTGGGACTTGGAGGGAATCTCTGGGAGCCTTTGACTCCTGCCTCTCTCCCTCATGGCTAACGCTTGTTTTTGTTTCTCCCAGCTACCAGAATGTCCACAGATGGTGGCTTCGGCACAGCTAGCAATAGCGATGCCCAGCAAAGCCTCCAGTCCTTCTGGCCACGAGTCATGGAGGAGATACGCAATCTCACAGTGGTGAGTGTCCTCATCGGTTGTGTTATTTCTGAAGAATTGACAGTGCAAAGTGCCTGGTAATGTCTGGTAGCAAGATAAACCTCACCTTGAACATATTTCTGCTGCTTATGGGATCCAGTAGAGTAGGTTATTTACGTACTGCAAGGCGGCCTAAAGAGCTGATAAATAATCATTCAGCCAGGCTTTTGACTGTTGGCTACAACTGCCAGAACTTGAGATATAAATTGAATACAGCTGACTCAGAGCATAATGAGATGTAATAGTCATACCTTCAGCTCTTTCTGGACTGAACAAGAAGACAAAGTTGATTCAAAGGTTCTTTTAACAGGCTAAATAATGACCGTGGCTGCTTTCTAGAGAATCGCAGAGGAATTATCTTCTGATGGAGGGAAAAGGGAAGTGATTTTAAAATAGCTATGGGTGTAAGTGTAGCTGCCATAAGCTGTTTTAGCTAACAGAAGATTGAGGGATTTGAGAATATACCTCACATTGTATTTTGTGGTCTGTTTAACTACTGTTCAAACTCTGTAACATAAAATGTGTGACCAGCGTGTGAGAGAATCCTTATCCACACCAAAGGACAGGCCACATCAGTATACCCTGGGAGATGTTACTGTTCAAAATGTGACTCGTAGTCTTTCCCGCCCTTCACAAGTTCAAACACCTGGCTATTTGCAGACAGTTAGAATTTTGTGAATGATTTTTTGGGTTTAGACTTTTGTATAGAACTATTATGCCCTCTTTCAGAACTGTCTCCTGTGACAAGCCTGAAGTTTTGAAAATCACTTGAATGCCAAGTGCATCGTTATCACATGCTTTATTAATTTAAAGGCATTTGATTAAAAAAAATCATGCATAGATTGAGAATAAGAATTGGACTAAGTAGCTTCTATTTTTTTCCATCCCCAAAAGAGATGTGCCTGAGAACAAGGGCATATAATAAAAATGACTTTTCAAGAGAGATTGATAGATTACTGTGATACAGTCGTCCTGAAAGTACACTCCTGTGCTTTTAATGTAACTGAAAACAAAAGAACTCTAGTCAAAGACAGGCTGTTCAAAGTGAAAACCCTGATCCAGTAGTCTGAAGATAAGCTTCATTTTTCAGCCTCTGTGCAGATAGTTGATTAAAGAAACAGATGTAGAAATTTGTATGCATAACCAGAATTAATTACTTTCCTCTTTCAGTGCAGTGAATTCTTGTGTTCAAGAGCTGTAGTTTGTCTTCATCTCCACATGAAAGGGGTTTATTCTGCAGCTTATCAAGTATGGGCAGCTTAATTTTTAACTGTCGTATGAATCTATTTATTGCATTGCAAGCTAGTAAGTCATTGAAATTTAACTGAGGACAATGAAGGGGAGTTGGAAAGGAAAAGGCATAATTGCAAAACATTCCTATGCAGTTGTCCCCTGCATAATCAAATCCTGAAATTATTGTGCATATTACTGAAAGTGCTCCCATGGATGTGGACGTAAGTAAACTTAAAGCTCATCTGCATGTACTGCGTAGCAGAGGTCAGAGCAGCTGTTTGATGGAAAGCCTGCTTTAGTTCCCTGCTTTTCGGGGCTATCTCTGCTTGGTTTTGTGTGTTTGTCGTGTGCCACCAGTAGCTAAAATTCAGGGGAAAAAACAAGGGAGCTGCTTTAGAAAAAGAAACCAGAGCTCCCTGTTCTCTGCCCCGTATAACAGAAAGGACTGCAGCCTAGTCTTGGAGAAATAGGAAACAGGACTAGGCTGAAACTTGCATTTCAGCTTTGCAATGAGTTAGAAGAGGCCTGTGAAAACATTGATACCTAATTTGGAAAAAAGAAAAGATGAAGAATTGGTGTCTAAAGTTTGTTCTGCTGGGTAGTAGCCAGTAGTGGTCATGCTTCCCTTCACCATGGTACTTGCGTATTAATTTTGATTTATGTGACGTTTGCCTGTCTGCCTTAAAGGAATAAAGGAGCTTTAATTTTTTTTTCTAATTTCTCCCACTGTCTCTCTTCTCTAAAAATTTTAATGGTATTGTACCTATGCATGTCTGCTTGCAGTTCTGTTGTTCATAGAAGTTAATATACTTAAGAGTTTCACAGATTGGGAATTTTGTCCTCGTCTTTCTTTGAAGCTTGCTCAAAGCTCATGAGGCTCTTTAAAAAGGAACGATCTTTTAAAAAAAAAAAACAAAACCAAAAAAACCCAACAAAACCCAACAACAACAACAAAAACCAACTCAGAAAAAACCTTTGGGATATTTTTCCATGCCCTAGCAACCCCTTAACTTGTTTATGTGGCGGTTACTGGTTGAAAATGCCACCCTGAGCACATTGTGTGTTCAAGCACAGGTCCCAGCACTGGCTGCCCTCTTCTCCCATTGCCCAAAATACCACATTCACCAGCAGGATGCAGCAGCTCTCGGCACTCCTTGCAATGACACCCCCCAACAAATTAATTCTGATTTGCAGCATATTACTAGAAGCACCAGGAGCATCACATTCACATTTCCAGAATGAGGGCACAGAATGCTTTTTTTAATATATACGCATACAAAATAATATATATAAATTAAATGCTCTGTGCTGGAATGCTGGCTGGACCATGCACAACCTCCGTATTTTGCTTCAATAGAAAACAGCACTTTCAGCATTTTTTTTTCCCTCTTTTGTTTCACTAACACGTCTTGCAGTGCTTTCTTCCCTAGAGAAATGAGTTTCCTTTTATTTTCTATGACATTTTTGTTAAGAAGGGAAGACATTTTTTTAGAAGCCCTTTGTGGGTAGGGATTCTGCATTCCTGATGCAATGGTACGTAGCCTCAGCCTCTCTCCCTTTTTAAGAGGCTCCTGGTAGCAACACACTGTGGATTTTTTTTATTTTTTATTCCTCTTTCTATCGCCAGAGAAGGGAGACCACTCTTTGTAGTGAAGCTCAGCAGTTTCCCTAACCCCAAGAGCGCTCTGCGGAGAGGATCTCTCCAAGGGACACGTTAGTGCCTCCTCTCACGCGGACAGTGGCTTGGTGGTGTCTCTGCTGCTGCTCACGTTGGGTACATGCTGACAGCTGAGCGGAGCAGGATGAGTCAGTACAATGACAGCGCTCGCTCTCTGTCTCCTAAACCATCATTACACCATTTTGAGTCAGCAGTTCTCTTTGACAAATCCATCTAAAAACAGGAATAAATGAGATCTTTTTTAACAAGATTCTTGCAAGGCTTTTAGCACCAAAATTGGTATTGGGCAACAGGGAAGTACAAACAGAGCAAAGAAGATTTCATCCTGTGGCCCCACGTAGCTCTTATTTGCCTTCCTTTTCTCTTGTGACTTTTTGTAAATTCCAATGGTTTCTGGGTCCTGAGACACTTTAATTGAATTAGTTGCTTCAAATATAAATAGATGCAGAAATGTGTAACGTTAGAAACATTCTGTTCTGCAGAATGACTTCAACTTTGAGGTGAAATAGTAGATGCAAGTGTCTGACAGAAGATTTAAGTAGAATTAGATCAGTATAAAATACAGAAAAGCAGATGAGAATTCTCAGGCCTGAGGAGAAGCTGCCATACCTCAAAGAAAATGAGTTATTTTTATAAATCTAATTTTAGCCAGTTTAGTTCTAGACAATACAGACTTGTCTTAACATTTCTTATCTTACCTGTGTTTTCCGTTAAGTATCAGTAAAGATTCTCTCAAACGTGAATCTCTCTGCAGAAAGACTTCAGAGTTCAAGAACTCCCTCTGGCTCGTATTAAGAAGATAATGAAACTAGATGAAGATGTGAAGGTACACTCATGGGGTTTTTTCTTAAGTACTTATGATCCTTTTGGTGGATATTGTGGTTATAATTCCTTGCAATTCATTACTACTTATTATCATCATTTATTATTATTTTTAAAGCACATTTTAGCAGCTGCCTTGAATGCAGTATTAGCTAGCCTTGTATAATCAAACTGAGCTGGGAAAGCAAAATCATTTTGGCATCTTTGCTGAAGACTTTTGCAGTTTTGCTTTCTTCTGGTAAATACCAGTCTGCTCTATAATTCTGGGTATTTCCTGTTTTTTCTAGTGCTTAACTGTCTTTTCTTGTGTTTCCTCCTTGTTTCCCTTGACTCTTCCTTTCACAAAGCTATAGAGCGTTTAGTATGAAGAGTGATATCATTTAAATGTGTGCTACACTGTTTCAAGTTTTATGGAAAAAAAAAAGTAATAATTTAGGTGGATAACATGGGTTTGATACCAGTATTTGAGCTGAACCCTTGAGGTGTGACTGATGACACATGAATTAACTGATGAAAACTTACTGACATAAAAGGAAGGAGAAAGGAATCACCTGCAGGGTTTGACTCTTGCGCTGCTCCAGTCCTCTTTGTTTTTTAAGTTGGAAAACTGTCAGACCCTTAACTCCTAAGAAGAAAGAGAATGGTTTGCACTTTCTTCTTGTTTTTCTCAGTGTGACACCATCCTTCTGTTAGGACAACCTTTTAACATTTAAATGAGATCCTGAAAAAGGTGTGTGTTGTCTTCCTATACAAGGGAGCTATTCATTCAGCCTGGAAAGGGAATGAACCCAGGCCTCTAAGGTCCCGGTTCAGCGTCTGAACCGAATGAGCGCCATATTTCTGATGATGAAGGGGAAGATGAGATTTTGGGGCAGGGCAGGGGTGGAAGTCTCTGGCCTGCCTGGAACATTATTCAACAAGAAGGCTGTGCTAGGAAGTAAGCATTAATGCCAAGCCAGCTAATAATGAAACTGCTTAATTTGAGTAAAACTTGAGCTAGATACTTCTTAAGGAAAAGCAGTTTGGTGAGGCAGAGTCTTTACTCAGGCCTCCAAACCTCCTTTGCAATTTCAGCATTCATTTCTAATTATATAAATGTTACAACTCTAAAGTAAGGGCCAGGTTTTAAAATGAGCCCTCAACTTGTCCTCTTCAGCTTCCAAATCGTTTATGCACATGCCGAGGCACTGCCAGGAGAAGCTGCTGGTTGACACCCTCTTGGTGAATGTGCCGTGATGCCTACCATAATCCAGCACAATATGGAGTTGACATCTGACTAATCATGGAGGAAACAGACTTCTGAGACAATTTTTAGATGCCTAATACTCTTAACAGTGCGTTTAACTTCAGGCTGGTAACTCTTTGGACTGTCAGAGCCATAGATATTCTGATGTGGAAATTCCCCAAACTTCACTGTTAAACAATGCAACCATTCCGATTCGACTAATGTGATAAAGTTACTCTGACTACCACTTTACAGTATTAGAGTACTCATGGTAAACTTTAAAAAAAAAAAAAAAAAAAAAAAAATTAAAATTGTAAATTTAATTGCAGATGATTAGTGCAGAAGCTCCCGTGTTGTTCGCCAAGGCAGCTCAGATATTCATTACAGAATTGACTTTGCGAGCATGGATACACACAGAAGATAACAAGCGGAGGACTCTGCAGGTAACAGAGCTGCTCTGCTCCTACCTAGCCTTCAGCTGCTTCGTAAATTTGTTTCCAACTCTTTGTTTCCATAATATGAGGCATGTTTTGTAGACAGTAACTTTAGCACTGTGTTTATCGCTACAAACCTGTGTACAAAGCACAGTGCCCAGTGTAACTGTGTGACTGAAGTGCTTTTTTCTTAATTTGTTTTAAAAAAAACACCACTAACAACAACAACAAAAAACCCCAAAGCTGCAGCTGTCAGCTAATTGTGACCTGCTCTAACGAATCAGGATAGCTGTAGCTTTTGAACTTCTAGCTGATTTGTTTTTCAGTAGTAGTTCTAATGTAAACTTGTAGATGTTAGTTTATGTCAATAAATGTGTAGAGATGAAAACAAAAATACCCTCCTCCAGAACAGATTATGGTTTCTTCTGGATTGAGAGAACCTCAGTAATAGTCATTTTTTAGTGGTTCAAGAGAAAACTAACTCTTTAGGGTTTTTTTATTGGGGGGGAGAAGGTATTCACTTTTAGTCTTACATGATGACCAGAACTACTTGAAACTATAATAACCATCCGTTCAGGCCCTCAGATCAGAGGTGAGAGATTGTGATATTTAGGACCATGTCAGCTCTCCTGTACCCTGGCGCAGAGATTGCTGTAGTGGCAAGGAGGCATGTCTGATTTCAGTCTAACGCTGTTCTGTTGAATGGGCATCCGGCCACTCAATCACCACTAAATTGGGCTAATGCTGCTTGCTAATGCTACTGCAGGTTTTAATGCAGTTACTGTGGGAAGGATGTATTTTGATATACATTCTATGAACAAGATGCTTCGTAAGTACAAGTGCTGACTCAGGCATGTCCTGTTAACAGTTTTCAAGCTTGGATGGATCTGTTTATTTCAGAATTATACTTAAACCCTGATCCCAATTTATAAGACCTTGAACTGACTCAGGTTTTATTTCTGACTGCCTTGCCTTCCACAGCAGCTGCCATCCTGGAACAGCTGCTCTCCACATGGACAGTGCAGTTGGAGAAATGCAGTCTCTACTTATCAAGTATTTGGGAAGAAAATTTCGAGCAGAGGGGTCTGAGTTATGGAAGTCTGTTCCTGAGGAAATTGGATTGAACCCAATCCTCAGCATGGAGAATGAAATATGAGATACATCTGTTCAGTAGAAGTTTTCTTCCTAGTGAAGATACTTTTATAATATATGCTGCCTGCAGAACAAAAGAAATGTCTCTCTTGTGCTTTCTACGTGATCATTGTTTGGCAATTAAATGCCAAGACAGTATAAGGTTTAGAAATGTCAACTAGCCTGAAATGAGAGGATTGATAGTCTTTTAAATTTTACCTACTCATTAGGCAGCGTAGGCATATCTGTCTCAAATCTTGTTCATATATATGCTTTACAAATTTATCTTCAGCTAATGAGGATGAGACTTTTTATAGCTTCTTGAATTAGCCCTACTTTTTAAGATGGCTTGCAAGAGTTTTAAAATGACAGAGTACATTTTCTTTTTTTTCTTTTTTTTTTTTTCTTTTTTTTCTTTTTTTTTTTGTTGTTTGTTTGTTAAGAAATTCAGCTCTTTTATCTTGGGGATTGTTTCAGATCTTAAGCAAATATATTTAAGTGATGACTTATTGCTGGGTAGTTCTTTTTTCAGGTCTTTAATGCTTTGACCTAATGCTATTCTTTGGATTTCTTTTTAAGGCAAGGTATAAAAGTAAAGTTATAAGCCATGTTGAGAAGATACTTACCTTGCCAATTTTTCATAGAAGCTCGTTGGCTCTTGCACATCCTCTTTCTGATACATGTTTGGCCAGTTTGCTGAGTATATGTTTTAATCTTCATGCTTTCTTTTAACCATTTTGCCCTTCCACATGCTGAAGCTTGTTCTCTCAACATCTCTTGGGATTCCCCTGCCCTGAATAAGATCCTATGATACTTTATTTTTTCTCTTTTTTTTTTTAATCCCATCCCCAAGTCATAGATTCTGCGTATGTTGCTACTAATACATGGAGCAGTCGTCCTGGTCTTTCTGCAAAGTTTCTTTCCAGATATCTTTGGGATTTTATAAATTTTTTTTTTTAGAAGAATTCCCCTTTTTTTTAATGTGCTAAAAGTCTTACGGTGATTGTCATGAGCCCTCTGTAGTGAATTACGGCGGTACCGTTGTGGAGAGCCTGATTAGGCCTGGTGGGTGAGTAGATGACTGTAAAAGCCCGAGTTTGATAAGCACCTTCTTATTGCACATCTTGGAGGCCTCACTCAGCAAGAGACACTGTTGTTGGTACTGAAACAGAAGTTCTCGCCACCTGGCTTGACCACTTGGGATCTGGAGAAGACATTCTCACTTGACTCAATTAAAAAGCTCTAACTTTTATTTATCCAGTGACAAAACAGACTTCTAAAGCTGAAGAATGGTTTTCTCTTTTTGTTGTTACAGAGGAATGACATTGCCATGGCAATTACAAAGTTTGATCAATTTGACTTTCTTATCGATATTGTTCCAAGAGATGAATTGAAGCCTCCAAAGCGGCAGGTGAGACATAAAAATTATTGCCTTATTGTCTGTCCTTTCCTTGGTGTGGTTTCAGTCTCCAGTTGACAGAGAGTTGACAAAGCAATGCAGAATCAGATTTAAACATGAGGTTTGTGCCTCTCTCTTTTGCATGTTTATTTACAGTAGTTTTCACGTTCTTTTTTTTTTTTAATGCACATAGAGCTTGAGTGGAGATTCACGGTAGTCTGACTCACAGATTTACTTCAGTGACAAAAACATTACTAAATAACTCTGACACCAAATGTTGCCAATGTTAAAAATTTAACTTTAAAAGATGTGCTGAGTCTGCATCCTTTGACTTGTAAAAGGAGAAACAGAATTCTTTGCTTAGAAGTACCACTCCTGCATCCTTTGGGGCAGTCATTGCTACTGTAAACATCCTTGACTGGAAGCTGTAAGGTGTTAGAAGGAGCTTTCAGTCGGATGTTTACAGCAGCAGGCTGCTGCAGTCATCTGAGCACAAGATCTTTGAAACTTAACAGGCTTGTGTTTCACAAAGTACTTGTTTCCCTCCATGTTTGAGACGGTGCTGAAAATGCAGTGAGGTGGGGTTGAAGCTCAGTCTTACTGCTTCAAATACACAAAGAAACAGATCTAGCTCCTGGTAGACTAATTTATCTCCTTCACCTAGAAGTTTGGTGTTTTGCTGCTAAAAGTTCACCAATTCAGTAATTGCTCATCTCTCTTTATTACAAGTTGCCTGGTAGATAAAATGGCTGGGCTACCATCAGTTCTTTCTAGGGAACAGCTCCGCTCGGACAGTGCTGCACCTTGTTCAGCAGCTCCTGGAATCGTTGCCCAGGACTCAACTGGAGCAATTTCTTCTCTGAACAGTAAATTTCAGTAGTTCATAATAATTTATAGCAATTCCTTCAACTGGTTTTTTGATACTTTTGAAGGTTTGCAGTGTGTTAGCCTTTGAAAAATCCAAGGTAGTCCTTAAAATAGCTTCTCTAGGGAGTGATATTGGAGAGGCCAGCATACTTGAAAACATCTTTCTGGCAAGTGTTTTACTTGGAAGTTTTTCTTTGACGTGTTTGGGTTTTTTTGTATTCCAATATAAATCTGGATAACATGCAAAAAGATACCTGCTTTGAGTGTAGAGAGCAGTGGTTCCATTGTGGACCTGGATTTTGGAGGTTGCTATTTTACTTTTGTCTTGGAAGTCCTTGTGGTGCTACTGAAGTGATGGCCAAAGGGAGGAAATACACGCTTCATCCTTTCTGATGATGTCCTGAGCTGAGCTTAACCTCACATTCCGATTTCCAGAAGCAGCATGACTTTCTAGTAAATGAGGAAAATACCTTTCCTTGTCACCATATATGCAGGAGAGTCCATTCTACTGCTGCAGTCAGCTGTGGTTAAAATTAGCAGCATCCCAAGGCTTCATTACAGGTGTGCTGGGAACTCTGTATTCTGTACACATGATGAGCGTCACATGTGGGAGCGTGGCACAGCTCCTTCCATTCCTTCACCGAGTTCCCTGCTTTATGCCTGCAGCAGTGCAACAGAGATGATTTATCCAAAGATCATTAGTTCAGTATTAAATAAAAAGACAAAGTAGCAGCCCGCACAGCTGCTCTCAATGCTTTGCTTAACTGGGGGAAGGAAAACCCACGTTTCAGTTTGTTCAGCTTGATAAGCTGAAATGAGTTGGCTGCAGCCTGAAGCAACACAGGTTAATTCTGGCATTGCAAATTCAGTTATTTTTCTTCTAGGTGCCTCATTCAGTTATTCTACTTTGCAGTGCTATTTTTAGACGTACTCCATGTTTGGGAGGGAGAACATCGCCCATATCTTTTGCTTGCTGGAGCCTTTTGATTCATATCAGAATGTTCTGATTATAGAACATTCAAGTTCTATAATCAAATGAATGCCTGAAGGTTTAATAGTGTGTTAGATGCATATAGGTTGCTAGGTTAACGCGTCTTGATGATACATCACACCAGAGCTGTGTCTTGGATTGCACAGCACCAGCAGTGGAACCCTGTCGATTTTTGATTTGAAATAGGCTCTAGAGATCTGTCTCTCGCCGATATATCCTCTGCCTGTGGACGCTGCTGAGTCGCTAGAAATACTTCTTATGGGAAGAGACATTTAATGGAGAAATAGCTGCCCGATAAGAACATAGGTTAGGACTTTGCAGTGGAAAATATTCCTTTGATTCAACAGTGTTGAAAAGTGGCTGCCTGTAGGCTGACAGCCTGCACTTTTTGGCTGGGGGCAAAATCTGTATTTTATCTTTACCACGGAAAAGACTGTTTGACAAGTTAGTGTTGGTTATGTGGAAGAGCTGGGAATGAAACCATGACTGTTATGTTGCTCTGGTAACTAAAGCTATGGCTTGAAAATAAAAGATGGCAAATGATGTGATATAACCTAGTTCAAGCAGATTTGGATTTAAAGCCATTTTTGCCTGTAGTAAATGCAATTTAACCTGGAATAGATACTTACAGAAGTATTCAGTTGCCTTATTTGTTTCAGGATTCAGCTAGGAATTGAGGATTGGAGTGCTCTATAAATAACAGACGTAAGGACTGGGCTTTACATAAACAGCCGCAGCTCTTTTATGCATGTGGTTTTATGGTTAACTGAAGACATGTCCTGTTGAATATATATTTTAAATTTGTTATTAATCCCTCCCCCAAAGGCTCTGATGAAACAAGTAGGAATAATCAGTGCCTACCACGTGTACGAAGTATTGTAAGTATCTGATTGCAGTGGTTTGCAGTACTAGTGCTAATGTTTGCTCTGAGAGCCAGGCTTAGAAGTTGCTTCTTGATTACAGCCAGCTGTGAACAGCTTAATCTTTGGGGGGTAATTTTCTGGTAGGCTATTGAGAAACCTCCCAATAGTAAGTCTTTTCTTTAATTGATGTCCCTCTGAGAGACTGGCATCTGAGCAAAAGGGCTCTCTTACTCAAGCCTGATGCCCATCTAGCCAACATACATTGATCTTGTTTAATGTGAATTTTTCTTCTCCTGTTCAGTTGGATGCCCTGAAGGTAATCCATGAGCAAGCCTCATTTAACACCGGGGAGTCAAGCAGACTTGTGGAAGTGGGTATCTGCCATGTTGTAGCACGTGTAAACATCCTACACTCTCAGCTGTGAACTCGAGGTGGCTGGGAGAGGATTGTTTACGCCTTCTGCCATGGAGTGAACGCCTGGTGAGCTGTATCTTCCGTCAGGTGCAAGATCTGACTCTTCCTCTGGGGAGCTTAGGAATTTTGATTCTTGAGTGTTAATGGCTTGCCACTTAACATAATCTCTGCAAATCTACTCTTTGCCTAAAATATCGTTAATCACAAGGGGTTTTTCTCTCCTAAAGACATGCTTAGATAAAACAAAACAGCGGTATTGCAGCCTGTGCTTCTGACAGTGAGTTAGAGCAGAGCCTTTTGTTTCTTCACACTGTTGAGATATTCCTGCTACCAGCAGAATCAGGCTGTTAAGCCATGGTACCAGATGAAATTGTTATAATTCTGGAAAAGCTGGATTTAAATAAATAAATAAAGGCATGACAGCATATATCAAGTCCCTGACTTTTACTCCCAGGGGTTTAACATCGGAGCTAGATTGAAATTTGTGTTGGGCATGTAGGCTAAGAAGAGGGGTTTGTTGACAGATGAGGCTTTGCAAGTCTTCCTGGTGCATTTGCAATTCATTCTGTGTTAAGATAACAGGCGATGATGGAATTTACTGATGAGGGAGTTGCGTGGTTTTCAAGTACGGTAATTTTATTCATTTGCTTCTCATAATGAAATTGGCGACTACATTATTATATGTAGGGTATTGGAAATGTTTTTGATTTCCATATAGCTGAGTAAATGAGGAACCCATTTTGATTCATCATTTCAGATTTACTTAAACTGGTACAAACGAGCTGTTAAAGATACTTTCCCATGGAGCATGCTTATGGGGGGGATGTTTCAGCTGTGGTTGGGGTGTTTGGATGTTGATCTTTTCCCTCCCTGTTTACCTGTCTTCTACCTGTGCCGCAGGAAGAGGTGCGTCAGGCTGTGACCCCAGCTGAGCCTGTACAGTATTATTTCACACTTGCTCAGCAGCCTGCTGCAGTGCAGGTTCAGGGGCAACAGCAAGGACAGCAGACCACCACGTCTACAACTACTATCCAGCCCGGACAGATCATCATTGCCCAGCCTCAGCAAGGGCAGGTGAGCGATGAGCAGCGTTCCGGGGCTTTGCAGTTCAGTGGAGCCAGTGAAACCCTCAGCTCACCCGTGTGTAATGTATTGCAGTATCCTGTTCTCGCTGCTGAGAACAGTCAGTGACAATACAGAAATGTGTTTTCTGGTCATGACCGGGTATTCAGATACCTTCGTAACAAGGGTCATCTAGGTCCTGGGTTCCCTTCAGGTGGTTTAAGCATCAACAAGTAGCAGTGGGTCTAGGAAGCAGTCTGTCTGTTACAGCCTTTGTATGTTGAGGCTTTTTCACCTGTGTTTGGTCCTTGCTTGGTCCTTATCCCTGTTTTGCATGCAGAGCACCCCTGTGACGATGCAGGTTGGAGAAGGCCAGCAGGTACAGATAGTGCAGGCCCAGCCGCAAGGACAGACCCAGCAGGCTCAGAGTGGAACTGGGCAGACCATGCAAGTCATGCAGCAGATCATCACCAATACAGGAGAAATCCAGCAAATACCGGTAAGACTTTACCAGTAGAAATGTGTAACAGTCTTGTGAGCAAACTGTCCGCTGGTGTTCTGGCATGAGACTGTATATGTATGCTTTTTTAACTGTAAGAGGAAGTTTGGATTGAGTGGTGTGTTTCCTGCACTTAGAGAGGGAAAACTAACCAGGTGTGACATGAAGGAGGAAATAAATCTAACCCATCTAGTGTAGACTCATTGCCCACCCCCACACTTTCCCCTGAGTGAAATAGTTATGATTAGGAAGCAATAAATAAAATATTTCCTGGATAAACCTTAGTTCTTTACTACAGCATGTTTTCAATAAAGCATAATTAACTTCTTTTGCCTTTACTTGGTTCTGCCTCTGCGATCTGAAGTTATGACCTGGGAGACTGAGTGGGAAAGGTGCCATCTGTGAGTTATTAATAAACTTTTATGTTATAAGAAATACTTCTACAAAATGCTTTGAGCTGGTTGGAGCAATGGCTTTGCAGAACCAGAAAATATCTCCTCACTTTCACATCAATATAGACCCACTGTGGCCTAAAGGATGGGATTTTGAGTACCCAGCATCAGCAGTAACATTCTGGCCTGTGTCCTAGGTAAACACATGGGTCAAAAAAATGTCACCTTTTTCCCCCCCTCTCTGTAACTTACAGTCACAACGAAGCTGGATCTTTTGGTTCCCATCTGGAAAATTTCACACCTCTTAATGAAGAAAAAAAAAAAACACACCTGTCTAGTTCTGTGTACTTAACCAGCAACCCAAAGGTCAGACCAAGTGACCAAGACAAGCATTTCACTTTGTCTTTGATTTCTGTTATTAAGAAGTGTACCCACAGCTGTGGCAAAACTGATCTTTCACACAAGTTTTGCTTTTCGAGATTCGCTAAGCTTCCCTCTGTACATCTGGCAAATGTTTGTTCTTTGACATAGCATCTTGAAAAAGGTTTAGATTGTGGATCTTGCCAGATTTTTCCAATTTAGTTCCAAATTCTTTTCATCTCTTAAGTCTTCTGCTGATTCCTACTGCTTGGCTTAATGTGTTGGTCAGAAAGGAAGTGAATTGCTTGCCAAATACGGTGTTGTACTACAAGCAACCTTTCTTCTTCTCTGCATTCTCCACTACCTACCTTTTACATTCTTTTTTTTTTTTTTTTCTTCCTTCCCTTATGAAAGTCTCTCCAACATACTTGTTCTTCAAAGCATTTTGGAAGGAGATCTCCGCCTCCAGCCTCAGTGAATCCGTTACAACAGTACTGAATGTTGCAGCATCCTCCTTTGGTTCAGCAATAAAAGAACAGTTCAGACTTATTTTCCAATTGTCTCCAGTGAATGCTGTAACTCCCTACAAGAAGGGGGCTTGCAGATCTGCTGGGAGAAAGAATTCTTTATAAAGTAGCTGTGAGGGGGCCATGACCTTCTGCAGAAAGCACTGTTCTCCACAGAGATGGATCCTGTTGCAAGTGGTCCCATGTTTTAGGAGTGTGAGACTGGAGGCTTTTTAATTAGTGTCTGGTTTTGGCCAAGCATATGCTTCTACCTTCCTCTTGCCTGGGAGCATCTAAGAACAGGTAGCTGTGACTGGTCCTTAGAAGCTTTTTAGGCTGCAGATGTAAGACAGAAACTGCCAAGTGCCAGAGTGTGGTATCTTTTGTCTTTGGGAGCACTTGGGTCTCTAACAATTGTAAGACTGCAAAACAGAGCAACTTAGGAGCAGCGTTTTAATGCAATAGTCACAATTCTCACTTCTCTATCTAGCAGAAATACTGTTTTGACTGTAATTAAGAGGATTCTTCTTAATCACGGCATGTTGAAGAATCACAGTTGATGCTGAAGGAAGCATCTTTCCCCTTGCTCACATCCAGCAAGTGAAGTAAAATAGAATATGGAGCCATGCACTCGCTGTGAGAGCTTTTTAGTGCCCTAACCTGGAAAGCAGTTTTTGTTTGGTTTCACAGAATTACAGTCCTTGGTCTTTTCAGTGCTGCTGTCCATTCTGCTCTCTTTCTGCTGTGCTTTTATTATTTTTCCCCTGAGTTTCCTTTCTCTCTTGATGTAGTTAGTGCTGTCTTCTGATAGTTCCCTTTCAGTCTGGTATCTGTTAGGGTTCAGCAAAGAATCTTTCATAACACAAATACGACAGTTTGAAACACTCTCATAAAACTGGTAGAGCCTTTGGCGATTGCAGGAGTGTTGGGAGAATCTTACTAATGTTCTCTGCTGGTTTTCCACATGCTCCTGATACTGTATACACTTCTCTACTGCGATTTACCGTTTACTCTAGGACCACAGGTTGCCTGTGGAAAGGTGACTTTTATTTTTTATAAACTGAGAAAACTGGAAGGAAGTGTATACATCAATTAAATGGTAATCATTTGTCTGTCTGCATTAATTTTGTGTTAAATTTAACCTGTGTCTTTGCTAGACCTCATTGGGCAGGTTCTTGGGATCTTACTCTCATTTCTGGAAGAACGCTCTTTCTAAATCCCATTCAGTCAGTAGTGTAGTTAAAATCTAAGCAGGAAGCCCCCAGTGTGGAAAACATCATCTGCTGGCAGATACCAGTGCAGAAACAAATTCTTTATTGAAATGTTTATGCTCATGTGGAGCTCATTTGCTCCTGAAATAATACTGGAGCTTTTAGACACAGCTGGTGAAGTCAGTGGCGTTTGTGTAAATGCCAAGACTGTGTTCTAGGCACTTGAACCTTTGTCAGTGAGCGGTTTTTAAAGTATTTTGTATGTCCTTCTTTTCCCTTTTTAAAAAGAAGAAAACTCAAAATATTTTTTGTATATAATTAACCTTAAGACTCTGAATCTAAGTGTTCTAAAGTTAAATAACTCAAAATGAAAAATTCAACAGTAGTATCAATCATACTGTGACCTTTTTATTGCTTCTCAGATGTGTATTAGCAGTATTAGCTGGTTATATCACAGGTTACAGTGATGACATTGTCTTCATATTCCACACTCCCAAGCATCTAACCTTGCAAGACCAGGGTTGTAGGAAATAAATTTGCATTTGACTGTTATACACGAAATATTGACACAGAAAGTATCAGCCTTTGCCAGGTGGGGGTTGACATACATTGGCAGAGAGTTGCATTAAAAGCTTCTAAATATATCCTTGGGTTTTGTCATCTCTGCTGTCTTTATTTATGTGAAAATTTCCCATATATTCTTTATTATTTTTTGGCAGGGTATAATAGGAGTGTCATTATGTGCAGCTAGCTCATAACAGTTTTCTTTATGTGAAGTGATACATCAAAGTAGTAACTTGATTCTCGTAACCAAAAAGAAAAATAAGTGTTCTCAAAGTTCTCTGAAATTTAGCAATTAATATGCTTGAGCTACTAACTGACCACTCCCGTTCTGGAGAAAGAAGTAATGTTGTGCTTCCTTGGGGTTTTGCTTCAAGAACCTGCAGGAGTTCTGTGGACTTCGTTCTTGCTTTGGCAGGGACTGTGCTAGTTACTCATCTCAACCAGTAATCAACTGAAGCTTCCTGGTGTCATCTATTACTCTGGCTTCTGTTGTGGAAACAAGAAGGCAAGTTTGTGTGTTTCAGGTTACACAGTTATCTGTTTAATTTTCTTTCCCTGCCCCCTCCGCTTGTCTCCAGGTTCAGTTGAATGCTGGCCAGCTGCAGTATATCCGCTTAGCCCAGCCTGTGTCAGGCACCCAGGTAGTCCAGGGGCAGATCCAGACGCTTGCAACCAATGCACAGCAGGTATGCACTATAACAGCAGGGCTGACATTAACTGGTAAAGTGTTGTTCCCTAGCTCCTGAAACTGCAAATTCCAGTCGAGTTTACCAACTCTTGGGCTAGGACTCCTGCATTTCTTTTCTTCCTGTTACTTTCATCAGAATAATAAAGCAAGGAGCATAGTGGAAGCCTCCTTTATCTATACATGAAAGGTGCATGCATATATATGTGTGTGTGTGTGTGTCTCACTATATAAAGCTCATGCTGCTTTTGAGCTGACTGCAGGTGAAACTTCAGTTCATCAACCTTCTCTTTACTTCTGCTCCTTCTGGCTGGGTGAGGGAGGAGCAGCCGTGCAACCTCTCAGGAAAGCTATTGCAGAGGTGAAACATCAAGACCAGCGTTGCTGCCAGCAGGTTGTCTCATGTTCTTGTTGAGACTGGTCGCTAAGGGATTCTTCTCTGCCTTCAGAGGATAGGAAGGCTGCTGCTCTTCTGTGATCCTGGAGGCCGCATTTGCCTCATGAAAATCAGGGAGGACATGCTTGTGTTTGGTTTGGAACGGCTGAATCCCATGTCCTTTGTTCTTGAGTTGCGGTTAGCACCAGCATGACTGCGGGCTGGCGGCATAAGCCTTATCTTACCACATGGTGGGGTAATGAAGTTTGAAGGAGTCTAAAAGCTCTTGAAAGGCAGCAGCAGAATATTGTTAGTGGGGTTCTGACCACTCCAAAGCGCTGTCAGTGATCATCCTTCTCTTACCCTTGTAGATAACGCAGACAGAAGTCCAGCAAGGACAGCAGCAGTTCAGCCAGTTCACAGACGGACAGGTAAGAACTTGGGAGTTTGTTGGTGCTACATCCCTTTGAAGTCAAGGGCTATAGAAAGACCGTCTTAAAGTCTGCATGTTCTAGCAAATCTGCTCCTCACGATAAAACACTGCTAGTGCTACCAAACCTTAACCAGGAGCAGGATGTTGTGCCGCTTTTAATTCAGGTGGATTCTTTGTGTTCCGCTGCGCTCACTCCAAATTAATCCAGTCCCTTGCACTCTGGGTGGAATCCATTTTAGTCCTAACCAGTTCAGGAATAAAGGTCTTACATCTAGCTATTGACTGTTGCATAGGTAGCCTGAGGTCAATTTGGGCATCAGAAATTCACAGAATTACTTAATTATGTTTTAGCAACAAATATCTAATGGCAATTCGTGGTCTGTTTTTGGGACAGATTTTGTTTGGACATGAGAGTTGCTGTTAACTCCACCGCTAAACTTGGTAGGGTTAATGTACAGCATTATGCTTAGAGTGTGATGAGAACTGACAATCGTTTCTTTCCCCTGCTTCTGCCTCTGCCAGCAACTTTATCAGATCCAGCAAGTGACCATGCCTGCAGGCCAGGACATCACCCAGCCCATGTTCATTCAGTCCACCAACCAAACCTCAGACGGCCAAGCCACACAAGTGACAGGGGACTGAACGGGGACGTTGTAGCAAGTCTTCTCTCCACGTGGAAACAAACACGTACCAGCTTGACGTTTGCCATACCAACCTGGTCTGATGAGTACATCTGCTTCTGTGTATCTGTACTTGATATTAAGCCTATAGTAGGCTGCAATCTCCGGTGCACTATACACCTTCCTCTGGTGGGTATGAGAGTATATCCAACAGACACTGACAAGAATGCAATATTTTTATTTTTAGAAATCAATATTTCAGTGTATTCAGCTGCTTGTTCAAACCCATAAAACTGAAAGAGAACTAATCAAAAGGAATTCGTAGCACCTCATTGAACAATGTGTAAAACGTTTTTATCTAGTAAAATTATTAAAGGGTACTGCATCTGGTTTGTTGTAAGAGCTTTATTCCTAGTATTCTGTTTGTATTTTTTTCTCTGAATAGAGCTAGATTCAGTCCTCCCATCTCAGTGGCTTATTAGGGGTGTATGGGGGGAGTGTGTGTGTGTGTGTGTTAGATTTTCCTCTCCTGCCTCCTTTTTTGGTAAGCCGGAGCATTGGCTATATGCAGCTCAAGGGCAAGGAGTAATTAAAGTGAAAACAAAAAAAACATTCCTTGTATGACGACTGTATTTTCTAAGGGCAAAAGATTTTTTGATTTGGCCTGGTTTATTCCAGAAACACTAATGGAAGTCTGGACAAACCCCAGCCCTGCTGTTAACTGTTGTACTAGCTTCAGTCGATGCATGTAATATAAGCTTCATAAAATGAAATAAATTTCCTTTGTAAGATAATGTGTGTGCTTTCTTTGCGATCCAATGCCCAGTCTCAACCTGCCAAGCAAAGAGCATCCTGAATCCCTGAAAAATTATTACACCTGAAGCAGTGAAACTAGCAACGGGGCTCAAGGGTGGCCTGGAGAAGAGGTTGGACAAGTGACGTGAGTGGTGACACTGTGGAGGTCTGTGGATGCCTGCCATGCCAAGGGGGTCTCCGTGCAGATGTCGTACGGTGATTAATTCCACAGAGCGCAGCCCTTCAGCTGCGGGTGCCGAGGCTGCACTGCCTCTCCCTCCAGCTTCTGTGTCCAGGTTCCAGCTGAAGCAGCAGGGAGGAGTTTGGGGCAGGTTTGAGCGAACTCCAGAGATCGGCTTTAACTGAACACGCTGCAAGGATCCTGGCAGCGTTAGGCCAAGTTTAGGTCATAGCTAGAAGTGGGGTGCGGGTTTGTAACCGAGAACCTTTGTGTGTCCAACATCAAGCAGTTTGACATGGTTGGCACTCTGTCCAGGCGAGGCTCCGTGGCTTTGTGCAGTGCTTGGCAGAGCCGGGTGACAGCGCCGGGGTCAGCGCCAGCACTGCCACTTGCTTTTCACTGGCAGAAGCACCGAGTTTGCCACGGTTTCAGAGTGAGGAGAGGCTGGCTCCTGCGCCTGGCGTGTAACCCGGTGCCCCGGTGTAGGCTGCTTAGCCCGTGTGAGCGCTTTCCCTGGCAGTGCCCAGCCCGGCCGAGCGGGGAGAGAAGCACCCGGGTGCGGGTGCCTGCCTCCATGAGAACTGCGGGGGGTAGCTGCTGCTGGAGAAGGAAAACTCCACTTCAGCATTTGGCTGGTGCAAACTACTAAATCTGGGCCAGGTTGTTCCAGTCGGGCAAAGGAATTTGCTGCATTACCTGCACCTCCTGGGCTTTCTAAATGTCTCTTTTTTTTTTTTTTTTTTTTTGATTTTTTCATTTCGTTTTTTGGAACGCCCGGCGC
>NW_009216457.1:33340-33761 GCF_000690835.1 Fulmarus glacialis
TTTTTTTGTTTTTTTTTTTATTTTTTCTAATCCTGCCTGGGAGCCAGCGGCGCGCTGCAGCAGCAGCAGCGGAGCGATGCAGTCCGGTGCCTTCCTCAGCATCAGCTCTGGTACCGCAGCCTTGTGCGGGCAGAGCCGGGGGTGTGCCCTGGAGGAGCATCTCCTGTGCTCGGAGAAGATGAAGTCGGGGCGGGGGTCCGTGTGTGGAACCGGCCACGAGAGGGCACCCGTGGGCAGCTGCTGCCCGGGAAGGGCCGGAGCGGGGCTGGGGGAGCCGGGCTGGGTGGGCCGGAGGTACCTTCCCCCCAGCGTGCGGCCGGTGGCTCTGGTCCCCGGCAGCCTCATCCTCTCTGTCCTCTGGTCCAAGCTGCCGTCGGTCCCCGGCAGCCGGATCCCGCCACAGAAAAGGGTCCCTGGCCGG
>NW_009216457.1:33983-35016 GCF_000690835.1 Fulmarus glacialis
ACTGGCAGAGGGAGCAAGCGAGGCCCTTCCGAAGGAAAGCTCTTTACCCAAAGCAGTTGTGTTTGCTTGAAATAGTTTAAATTTGAATGGGAATAAATTGCTTAAAGGGCAGAAAATGGGAGTGGGATGCTGCTCCTGAAAGGAAAGTAGTTTCCAGCGAAAGCCTCTAATTGAAGGGGATGCTGGTTTCGACAAGCTCAGTATCGTCTCGATGGTTGCCCAAAGTCTGATCTCAGCCAGGAGCGTGGGAACTTAACGGACAGTTAATACTGAAGCTGATCATGTTAATATTTAGCTAATATTGGAGATAAAACTTCATCTGCGCTCCCAGAGGGCTGCCCTAGCCGACTTGAACAGGAAAGGTATTTTGAAGAGAGCTGACATCGTTCGTCACACGTACTATAAACCTCAGGCATTAATAAGAGCCACATCTTCCGTATAAGGATCAGGCATTAATAAGAGCCAAATCTTCCGTATAAGGACACGTGCCTTCATTTGATCTTCCGAGGTAGCGTGATGACAAACTGAGCAGCGTGGGACGATACAGAAGGAAGCAGACGTTACCCGAGAGGCTCAGCACGCTGCGGCACCCCTGGGGAGGGACGCCGGACCCTCCGCGGGCAGCTCGGCAAGTGCTGCGGGTGACAATGTGCGAAGGTGGCAGAGGTAATCACACCTCCAGGGACCCGGGGGATGAAAGCCGATGAGGGAGCAGCGCTCTCCTCCCAAGGAGCGGTTTAAGTTTCCTTTTCTCCTCGGGGGTGATGAGCTAAGCACAACCCCCGTACGGGCAAGCGCCGGCCGCTGACGCTGGGGAACTGGCGTGCTCGGTTAAAGTGTGGGGTGTCCCTTCCCCCGGCCCTGCCGCTTCCAGCCACCCTCTTCCACGGAAAAACTCGCTGCAGTGAAGGTCACGCTGCCGCCGTGGGGACCGGGAGCCCCGAGGGCCACCAGGTGCCAGAGCCACCGGGCACGTAGGGAAAAGTTCTCGGGTGAAGCTGCCCCACGCGCAGCCTCTCCCCGCGCAGGCTCT
>NW_009216458.1:0-279 GCF_000690835.1 Fulmarus glacialis
GCCCTACTAAGGGATGGGGGACAAGAGTGATTCGTAGAAAATGGGCAGATTTCCCCTGTTTGCAATACTTGGCCTTTTGGACCATGCAGACTCTCCCACTGGTCTCCCAAGTGCTCTCACGTACCTGCCAGGCGCTGAAACCTGCCCTCCTGGTCCCAGCCCTTCGCCCTGAGACAGGGCTCCCTCTCCCCTTCCCTCCGCGGGTGGGCAGCGTTGGCCGCGGGCTGCCAGCCGAGCCTGGAGCTTGCAGAAGGTGCAGTGAAGCAAACCCAGGCGGCA
>NW_009216459.1:0-603 GCF_000690835.1 Fulmarus glacialis
TCCATAACTCAGGTACCGGGACTGCCAGCGCTTGCCCCGCTGGGAACGTGCGGAGGTCCCTAATTTGCTCCCTGATGGCGCTGGTAGTTGTTCAGCTCGTCCCGACCCTCTGCTCTGGCATGCTCCAATGTGTTCGGCAGTTACTAATGACAGCTCAGGAGTGGCACCAGTCCCCTCGGGAGCGATGTGCAGCATGGCAGCGTGCAGGCAAGGCAGAGGCAGGAGCGGGCACAAGGAGCCCCCGGGGAACCAGGCAGCCAGAGCTGGAGGGAGAGGCAGCGTGGAAGACGCCAAGTGCCATCAGCTGTCCCCAGCCCTGTGACCAATAAGCAGGCAAAACCCGAGCTGTAGAAGGCAAAAAAAAGTCCTTGAGACTGCAGGCGCCGTGAGCAGGACGCTGCCTGCAGCCGTGCTGATGGCCAAAATCCCTGTCCACCCCCCGCGCAGCCTTCCCCTGCTCACGGCCGGGGTGCTCGTGCCAGACCCCAGGTTCCAGCTTTCATCCCGGGAGCCGGCTGCTGCCGAGGAGCTTTGACATCCCACGGGCGTCACTGGGCGAAACACTCTCGGTGTCACGGACGGAGCATGCGCTGCCACGGCCGG
>NW_009216459.1:764-1218 GCF_000690835.1 Fulmarus glacialis
GAGCACGTGTCAGGGGCGGGTCCCTCCGCCCCTGTTCACGGCTGCGCTGACAGCACGGTTAAAACACTGGGAGCTGCCGGGAGCATGGTGCAGCAGAGCTCCCCGCATGGCGTCCCAAGGGACACCAACCAGCCCTGGGGACACCAGGCATTTCTGACAAGTCCCCCAAGATGTTTATCGCCCTGAGAGGGGATGTCTGAACGTGGCGGGGCTGTGTGAAACCCACCCGGCCACAGCTGTGGGGTCAGCCATCAGTGCTCGTGTCCCGGCTCGGTGGGTCCAGCAGGGTCACCAAGGGGCATCCAATGCCTTTGCCAGGACAGCAGTGTCCCAAGTCTGCCTGGCATCTCCCCCAGCACATGCCTGTACCTCCGGGACGTCACTGATGTCTCTCCAAATGAAAGCAAAGTGTCTACATAAGCACTATTTAACTAGATAAAATCTGCACCCTCCG
>NW_009216459.1:1283-1876 GCF_000690835.1 Fulmarus glacialis
ACAGTCAGTGCCAGTTTTCCTGCCGCAGCTCGGAATCCTCCGGGCTCCCCGTGCCACCCTCTGCCGGCACCATCCCCGCCCGGCATCGCCTCCGCCACCCACCCGGGAAGGAAGCTGCCTGCGGAGGCAGGGGCACAGGCCAGCGCAGGGTCGCTTCCCTCTGCGCGGGCTTTCTGATGAGGATGGGTTTATCCAAACCTGGCCCTGCTTCTCACGTGTTCCTGCCCTGCCTCCATCCATCATTAATTGCCGTCGGCCGATCTCTCCAACCCGGTTTCCGTGCTCTGACGCACTCTGCCTCGCCGTCCCGACCCAGGAAGCTTTCGGCCAGCCAGGCGCTGACAACAGCCTGATTTACTCACCTGGGTTAAACACAACATAAGGATTTCGGGCGTTCCCCTTCGCGTTCCTCTGTCAGCAGCGAGGCTGCCCGGTACTGGGTCATTTGCCGCACCACGGGGCAGTTTGGCTGGGGCAGCTCACCCGGCACCGGAGCAGCGCTTGCCAGAGGGCTGGCACTGACAAAGGGCCACCACTCCTACCCGCGGCTTAACCGCTCCTTTCACGCCTGCCTCCTCCCCAGGAGCGGGACA
>NW_009216459.1:1890-7490 GCF_000690835.1 Fulmarus glacialis
AAGCCACAGCTCTTCTGAGTTCGGTGCTTGAGACGCAAAAACCCCCCAAGCTGGGCCGGAGGGGAGCTTCGGCACCACTGCGGCACCAGGCTCAGTAAGGCAAAGGCTTGCTGACGAAACAGCCCAAAGATGAGCAGTACCAAAGGAATACAAAAGCTTAAATCCACGTTTCTTGCCCCGGGGAGAGGCTGGGGAGCTCCAGCAGCGCTGCCCTGCCCTTTGCTCCGAGCGGCCGGCCGGCAGAGGATGCATGCGTTTGCACGGGGCTGAACTCATCCGCCCGGCTCCTGGGCTGGGATGCTCCAGGCCTTCTGCTTCAGCACTGTTACACAACCGCTGTTATGAAGAAAATTCAATTACAGAAGTTATTTGTAAGCGCAAGTGCACCAGTGAGCATTGGAGAAACGCGAGCTGCGATGGTCCAGAGGTTACTGGCTGGCCCGGGGCGAGCGGATTGCATCCCAGGGTAACGCTGCTCTTTGCAGCGACTCGAGCAGAGGAATTTCCAGGAGATGAAAAGAAAAGCCAAGGCAGTTTCATAGAGTAAAATATCTTAATATTTATTGTGTCTCAGGACAAAAGAGTTCTACTCAATACACAAAACGAGTTAAAGCAGCATATAATACTGACAATCAAGTCACAGCTGACTCGGTGCAAGGACACCTACCAAGGTAAAGGCACCAGGAGCTACATCACCAAACCTCGCTACAGCTTACAAAGAATCACTACAGCCTGTACTTAAAAAAGTACAAGTATAAAAAAGTATATAAAACCCAGGGCAGGGATGAGAAAGAGCTTGGCAACAAGCCGAGACCTTGCTGAGCCAAGGGCTTCAGGCAGGCAGGGCCGTGTTTTAACAGGGCAACAGCCCCATCTCGAGAGCAACCGCGTCCGGAGAGCGAGGGGACGTCGAGGGGCTGCCAGAGGTGAGGGGAAGCATCCCTTTCCCGACGGAGGCACTGAAGACGAGCACTGGGAGTCCCGCGAGGCCGCCAGCATGGTCGGTTCGGCACAGCACTCGAGCGCGCCGTCAAGCAAAGAGCCAGGGGCTGCGGCGCCCGGGGGAGCGCGCTTGCTGTAACCACCGCAGCTACACTAATTATCCCACACGGTGGCACAGCAGAGTAGTGTTAGGACAAGTCCCTGAGCGCACCAGGACAGCTGCTGCGCTCGTTTCTGTGAGCTAGTTGAGAAGAAGATCAGTCAGTTTAAAGCAAGATTTCATGAAGCGGCGTCCAGAGGAAAACTGGAGGTGGTGGTATCCTCCCCGGCTGCGGAGAGCATACCCTGCAATGCACAAGACAAAGCGTTAGCAGACAAGGCTGGATTTATACACAGCTTAAAATGATGTAGCAGACACGGTCTTGCAGTTGTCCTCTATCCCCACATGCCCCCGAAAGTGGTACCCGCCGCCGTGCCGAAAGTCCCCAGGGGTGACCAGGCAGCAGCCAGGGATGCAGAGGCAGCCCACCGAGCTTACGCCGCGGGACAGACATACCCGGCCACAGCCACAGCGTACTGGGGGCCAGCTACACCATCTCGTACTGATTGTTCGTGATGTACTGGGACAGGCAGCAGGCAAGAATGATGCCAACCAACTGAAAAAGAGAAAAAAAGCCCCATGCATCAGATGTAGGCAAAACCAGGACACGGTGTTTTAAGGGAAAAGCCTACCAAATTGCTCCAGAGCGTCAGTTTTATAAAATCCAAAGACGGGATTTACAAATCCACAGTGGGATTTACAAACCGCAACATGGGCTGCTGCACCCTGCTTGGGAGTAACTGAGAGGCTGAAGCGGAGGATCCTGGCAGGCATCAGCCAAACAAGCTCCTCGCAAGAGATGCTCCACGTCCCGTCCTGTTACATTTTGCTTCAGGAAGCATCTACTGTTTTATAGTAATTTCGGCGATTACACAGATATCAGGAGCGTCACAGCCAATTACACAGTCACTAGAGAACAGCAGCCACCTCTCCCTGTTGCAAGGACAGCGGGGAAGCAAGGCTGCTGGTTTTGCATCAGCATCCGAAGGACACACTACTGTTATCACAACGTGGCCTCCCAGCCCCTGCGCAGACATTTAGGGCCAGGGATCCTGCAGGAGTTTGACCCACACCAGCGAAGTTAGAGGCACATTTGCATGATGGGTCCCGGCCAGCCGCCCAACGCAGCAAGGCTTGTGAAAGAGCGATAAAAGCCAGGAACCGGTTACAATTCCCAAGCCTGGCATCAGCTGAGATCATTTCACGGCTGGGAGTACGCAGCTCACCATCTGAGTGTCGGTCACGTCTCGGTGACCCCACAGTGAGCACAGCCCAACTGAGGAGGAGATTGGGGCGAGCAGCTGGGCACGGCAGAGCCGCTCCGGCTCTCGGGCTCTCCCAGCCGCAACCGAAAGCACTTGGTAGCACACACCGCAGCCAGGGACTGCAGGCTCTCGCCTCTCCCCCAGTTCAGTGCATCCGTCACGGGAAACGCATGGTGACACGCTCGTTACAGGAGAAATATCTTGGCGGGGATCCTTCTCCCCGTGCTGGCGCAGTCAGCCGGTGGTCCCGGGGGGCAGCACCTTGAAGCTCACACCACGGCCTCTGCGTGCCTGATCAAGGGGAGGGTGAATTCAAGCCCCTCCAAAGTCAAGGCCAGCCGAGCTCGCCCTGCAGTTGGCCAGTGCTGAGAGCCCAGCCAGCTTCCACAAACCAGCTAAAGCTGCGCATCCTGCAGCTCCTGCTGCGGAGCATCGGAAAACCCTTGGCACCTCGGGAAACCCCACCGCGCCGTCAGCGTGCCCAACGCCCAGCGCGGCCGAGCTGGGGGCAGGGGCCTCTCGTTTCCTGCCCGGATAAAGCCTGCCGGAGCAGGGGCCAGCGAGCACGCCGCTGCTGCGGCTCCTGCAGGAAGCGTCCTACAGGATAAAGTAAAGGAGAGGTTGGGGAGCGGGAGGGAGAGGAAGCAATCGCAGGGTAAGGCGATTGTGTGGGGTGTGAGTCGCCAGCACAAGCGGTACCCCAGGAGTGCTCACAGCCACACACAGAAGTGATGCCAAAATGCCTCGCTAGTAAAAAGGAAGGTCGGTGGGTAGGAAAAGGAAAGGCACGATTTGATCCCTGCCAACAGCAAACGCAGGGAGTTCGCCTGGCACAGCACAGGCTCCATTTGGGTTTTCTTAAAAGTCAGTTATTTCAGACAGGAGCTCTTCTCACATAACCTGAGCTCACAGAAACAGAGCTGGTGCTACAGCCCTGGGTTTAAGAGACTGGAGACAGCACAGTGGTGAGATTAAATTCAAGGGGAATCTGCAGAATAGCTGCTCCTCTCTGGCTGAAACAGGCCGTGCCTTTTGTACACACACCAGACTTTGCACAGAAATTAAATACCTCCAGAGACACGCTAGCTTCACTCTGCACTCCTGTGCCAGCCAGCAAGGGAGAGTTACCTGGAAGCACGCAATGCCAAAGGAGATTCCAGCCACAATGCTCATTTTTGACTCCATCGTTGACGTTACCAGGAAAAAACAACCCTGCAGAGGAGGGAAAGCAAGCACGTGGGTCCAGTGCTTTTTGCCCCGCAGGAGCGAAAACCGGCACCTCCCCAGAGCACCGGCAGCTCCAGGGGAAGATGCTCCCGCGCGGGCAGCTGAGGGCTTCTCCCTGCCACCCTCCTGCCCGACCTCGGCAAAGTCATTTCCCTATCAGCGCTGCGCCAACCAGCCTCCCAGCCCAGCCGCATTATCAAGGGGAGCGCTGCCCTTGGGCTGTTCCCAACGGGAGCATTGGGTTGAGCAAGGTGACTCATCAGAGGAACATCCCTTGCATCACCCGGCCGTCCCTGCCTGATGACGTCACCCACACTCACCCACACTCACCAGCGGGTCAGGACTTTGCACGGCCGTCGAGAGACGTCAGCACTGCCAAAACTAACTTTACCGGGAAATTACGTCCTTATTCACCTGTTCTCCCAAAACACAGCCCTGAGCACAAACACTTGGGTCTAGCTGGTCCCTGACCTCCAAGGAAGGAGTGGGGGGGACCTCAGACACGAGGGAGGGCTCGTTCCTCCATACCCTTCCCCTACCGCCAACCCAGGGGAGTCCCCGGGCCACAGGGTGTCTGCATGGAGAGAACAGTTCTCCTTTCAAGTCTCCCAGGGAAGGGCAAGCCCTTCTCCACGCACCCAGCTCTGCCCTCCTCACCTCCAGGACTGCAGAAGGGGGTTTCTGAGCTTAACTTACATCCACAAACACTTTCAGCTTGGCTTTGCTCGGGTCTTTCAGATCCTCCTCCGATCTGTCGTCCTGGCTCTTGCAGCAGCTCCGGGGGATGCCCCTCTGGGTGAAGTAATCGGTCTTCTCCCAGTCCGAGTAGTTCTGCACCCCGCAGCAGTGCAGCTGGAGGGGGAAGCACGTTTGGGGAGCACGGTCACACCAGGGTACTGACCCCCTTAGTCCTACCACCACTCCCACGGCTCCCCTGCCCACACCTCTCTAGGAACTGCCCCCATCTCACCCAGCATCTTCTCCCAAACTCAAAAGCCCGTGGTGCAAAAGGACCCCCAGCACCATGACGGGGATGCCGATACCGCACGGGGTCCCACGGGACACCCCGGGGCGAGGCGAGCGTACCCACCCACCGCCATCAAGACGCCAGCCTGGGGCACTCACGGTTCTCTGGATGGTGTCGACGGCATCGCTGTGCCAATCCGCCGTCACGTTGTAGTCCCTCAAGGCCAGGTTGAGGTTACTCTCAAAGCTTGTCTTAATCTGCAAGAGAGAGGTCTCTGCAGCAGTGCCGTCCCCTCCTGCGCTTCGGGACCTGCAGCCCCGCATTAGTCAGCTCTCGGCGACGACAGGAATGACTCCGGCGGTGGCCAGCAGACATTTCCCCGGCCACCCAGGCAATTAAACGCTGTATTAAAGGGCGGGCTGGGATGCGCTGTGGCAGCAGGGATGGTGTGTGTAATAACAAGGACCTGCGCGGTGCCAACTCCCCCCCAAGCAGGCTGCTCCGTGGCGCAGGAACCCTCAGAGGAGCTTTAATTACAGAAATTATTGCAGAAGATAGACCAAAGCCAGAAGTTAAAGTCCAGGGCTACTTCGCCTGTTCTGGGGGAGGGGCAGCGTGCCGAGCCGGGTGGACCCTGCACCCAGCCTCGTCCTTATGGGGACCTTATTGGTCTTTATGGGGACCAAGCTGCTCTTTGGGACATTTTAACCACATTTTAGCTAAACTGAGCACCGCTCCCAGCAGCACCTCTGTCCCTCCAGAGACATCTGCAACAGCATTTGGGTTAAGACCAGCATCAAACTCACTCTGCAACATCTTGGAGACAGCAGCGGCCGCCCAGACTCACCTCGTGCCTGAAGACGAACCCCACGACGGCCGCCACCAGGACGATGAGGAAGATGAGGGACAGGAGCATGGCGTACTGTGGGCAGAAAGGGCGGGATGGGACGGAGTGGATGAGATGGAGTAGGATCGATGAGATGGGGATGGATGGGATGGGATGGATGGGACGGGGTGGGGTTGGGATGCGATGGGGAAGGATGGGACGTGCAGGGATGGGTCAGGACAGGTTGGGATGGGTCAGGAGGGGATGGGACCC
>NW_009216460.1:0-294 GCF_000690835.1 Fulmarus glacialis
ACCATCGCATTCAGCATTGCCCAGGGCACGTCTTCACCATGGCAGTTAGCATGAGCAGGGACATGCCAGTCCCTTCGTCATGGGGCGAGGGCAGCCACAGGGGGATTATACGGACCTGGAGACATGCTGCTGGAACAGCAGGACCTGAGGTGCCTGCGGAGCTGCAGCTTGCTGGGGGCACAGAGGGTGTTTGGGGAGGTGTTGCACATCTTTCCTGGCCTCTGCACCCTCCTCCCCCAGCCCAAGGCTGGGAAGGGCAATGGCACCAGCACATGGCCTCAGCACAGGCTGCTG
>NW_009216460.1:308-1814 GCF_000690835.1 Fulmarus glacialis
TCCCCCCCGGCTCCATCTTGCTGGGGAAGCTGCAGGGCAGGCTGGCCTTGGTCTGCCCCAGCCTGGTCTTGTGCTGTTAGCTAAAGCTCCAGCTCCCTGCCTGACCTGTGCGATGTCAATGTACAGCATCCTCTGAGTGGGGTGGGCAGGGTCGGGGCAGGGAAAAGTCCATGTAACATCACTCTGCAGTGGTGTTATATTGCTGGATGTTGCCATGATGTTGCACCTTGTTTCTTTTTCCCAAGCCACGTTCCTTGCACACCTTTCAACCTACAATCCCTGTCCCCACCGGGGTCTGGCTCTTGTGTCTGTTTATGCTTGGAAATGGGTATTTATGTCAGTGGTGAAATGGCTCGTGTATAAATGAGACTCGAGCCCCAGATGCTCAGCTTTCCCCTGGCAGACGGCAGGCAGAGGCAAAGGTCTGTGTCTGTCTGTGTTTTTGCCTGTGGCAATGTCATGCCGATTTTACGCAGACTCGTAGGAGCACCCAGACCTGAAAACCTTGCTGTGAGCTGCCCCCATCGACCCTCCCGGGTGGCAGAGAAGAGTCATTATGGCACAGAGCAGTGCTACTGGTCCCCAGGAAAGGCCCCTGTGGGCTGCCCCAGTACCCCCATGGTGCTCAAACCCCAGGCACTGCCTGCACCTGGACCCCAGGGTGGGCAGGCAGCCTGGGAGGTCTCGGTTCTCCGGCCATGCAGAGCCGGAGGAAGGACCCAAAGGCACCATGGGTCTGCTGGGCCTGCAGGAAGGCTGGTGGTGAGCAGGAGGCTCAGTGCTGGAGGGGAGAGATGCCGTGGGCTGGTGAGCCACAGGCGAGTCCCAAGACACTGGTGTGATGGAGCAGTGGCAGGATGGTTTGTGCAAAGCACACCCAATGAGGCAGGGTGTTCGTACCTCTCTGCATGCCCTGGGAAGACCACGTTTCAGTTCCTGGGGACAGTTGGGGTGACCTGCACTCCAGAAGAAACCGGGTGTGGGGACAGGCTCTGAACACAGTGTGGGAAGGGATGTGTGTCTGCCAGGAGGTGTGGGAAGGGATGTAGGTCTGCCAGGAGACTGGCAGCCTGGCAGAGGAGGCAGGTGAGGTGCCCTTTGAAGAGTAAATGGCACAGAAAGAAGGGAAACATGAGAATTATGGAATCACCCTGAAGACGACCCAGTGGCTAAAATGGGATCCTCTTCTCTCACTGCACTGGGGCAGGGGCCTGTGGGACCGGCCAAAGGAAAGAGTCCTCCCTTCTGGCAGCAAATCTCTTCCATCGCCAGTGAAGAGATTAAAGAAGGACTCGGGGAAGGTGGTAAATGGGGTCTCTTCCCTGCCCGCCCAGCAAGGTGGCAGGAGCCTGCCTAGGAACATGAACCTCCACCTCTCGGAGCCTTTCCTACGTGCTGGGATGCGGAGGCAGCGAGGGGGAAGGTGCTGCCTGGTGCCGACACCTGCTTCCTCCGGCGGGGCTGGGGGCTGTGGCCGTCCCGCTGCGGGTCTGGCAAGTGGCACAG
>NW_009216461.1:0-201 GCF_000690835.1 Fulmarus glacialis
TGGGCACCACAGCAGCCTGTGCAGACAGGACACAGGTCCAGCTGCCCTGGGACCGTCCCGTTCCTGGGGTACAGCCCAGATCCTCCTCCCCTGGCTATGTGTCCCCCCAGCCATGCGACAGCCTGGGTGGGGAAGGGTTAAGGAAGCAACGGGGGTGCAGCATGGACCCCCGCAGACCAGAGGCACAGTCTCAGCCACGGG
>NW_009216461.1:372-1037 GCF_000690835.1 Fulmarus glacialis
CCCCCCCCCCCCGCCACCCCCCTTGCCTTCATCTGGTGGGGTGCCAGCTGGCGCAGGGTGCTCGGCACCCCCAGCACCTTCCTGTGAGTGACTGTGGGTGCTGGGGACTGGACCGGCCTGGGGGACAGGGAGGGCTGAGAGCCAGGAACCAGTCCGTGGCCAAGAGCAGGACAGCACCAGTGCTGGCAGTGCCGCGGGGACAGCCGGGGGACACCGCACACCCGCGGGGCAAGGTGTGCTCGGCATCCTGCACACTGGCAGCTCCATCCCGCACACGCATGCTCCCTCTGCCTCCCCCTCCCTGCTCTGGCTCCCAGGCCTTGCCGGCCCCAGCCCAGCTCCCATGGCAATTACCAGAGCTCCCCAGATGCCCTGCCCCAGCCCATCCATCACGGATTAGCTATTTTCTACCAGCATTTATCTCCAGGCAATCTCACTCCTCCTGCAAGAGCCCGATGCCTCCAGCACCCTCCCTCCTGCTACCGGGCAGCCCTGATAAAGGGCCGCTCTATCTTATCGTGCTCCCCGGCAGTTACACATTAATAGTGCCATCTCCGGGGCTTGGCTGGGGTGGGATCAGCTCAGCTCACCCTCGGTCGGACAGCGAGCATCCCTGGGTGATGCAGTGATGGGCGCTGCTCGTGGCACAGAGGGCATGGGAAGGG
>NW_009216461.1:1227-1866 GCF_000690835.1 Fulmarus glacialis
GGCAAAGGGCAGCTGCTATCGCCTGCCTGCACCAGGCTGTTTGCTCTGTCGCCCATTAACAGAGCCACCTTATCCGGCAGGCAGGGGCCAGAGGTGGCCCAGAGCCTGTTGGCCAGGCAGGGGCATCGATCGCGGGAAGGGGAGGGGGTGCCCCAGATAACCTCTGCAGACAAATGGGTTTCTAATAGGGTCTTGAGCCTTGCATCCCCCGGCCCAGCCCATCTCCAAGGGGATGGGGGAATGTGGCCCTGGCAGGACCCGCAGCGCTGCCCTCCCTCACCCCGCTTGGGCTCCGGCTCTGCCTGTGCCCTGGGCAGCAACTGCGTTCAAGCCCTTTGCCAAGAGGTGTAAACCCAGCTATGCCTGTGCCGAGCAGACCGTGCCCGGGATGCGTGCTGCCAGCACCATCCATGAGGAGTAAGGACCCCAATGCCCATGGCATCAGCTTGGCATTAACACGGCCCCTCCCCCAGCTGCCCCCAGTGCTGCAGCATGAAGCCTCTGGGGTGTCCTGCTCCTCCATCCCCTGCACCCCAAACCCATACCCCATGGGGCACAGGAGACTGCGGGGGGCATAGGGTAGGAACCAGGGTCCCCTGCCCCATGCCAGGGCATGCCTGTGGGGTGCCAGGCAGGACA
>NW_009216462.1:0-12756 GCF_000690835.1 Fulmarus glacialis
TATTTGAAGCCTCAGTACTGCAAAAACTTTCCCCACTTATATGACATTGTAAGAAATAAATTACATTATGGTATATGGAGTTTTAGTACATATCCAAACTAGATGTATTTTGACACACAATTTCTATAATATATTGTGATATATATTTTAATTTTGTAATTTAAAAATCAGTTATTTCCCAGATGTCTACATTTCTAAAAGACGAAATGTTGTATCAAAATTGGCCAATTTCTATTTTAAGATTGTTCTCAGTGTTCAGTAACATTAGCAAGGAAATTCCTTGGGATTCTCCATGCTTGGTATCAATGCAGGGCAAATTCAGGTAGAGAGTTTCAACAAAATAGTTTGATATATTTTTGACTTTGTATTTTTAAAACTCCCCCATAACCAGAAATGTGAATATTTGTCAAGAAAGATCCGGTCTGATTTACTTTGTTTTTCTTATGTGATTTTTAAAATAAGAGTTTATTTCAAAATTTTCACATTGAGGTTTTGTAAAGGAAGGTACATGTGGAACCATCACCCCAGGCTTCCTTTGGAGTCAATAGGAAGAAACAGAGGTGATTCAGTTCACTCTAAGTGTCCAAGACAGGTCAGATTAATCACCTCCTATTTCTTCTCCTGATCCTGAATCCTGACACTGAGAGTTATTCCTCACACACTAATTCATAGCAGATTTTTCCATGTGTCACCATTTCTGTAGGAACACAGCAACTGTCAAAGGTAGTCTAATTTATCGGTGCTTTATACCCACTTTGCCCTACTGTAAGTGTGAAAATGCTGTGCTGGCTAACTGAGAATGAAGATGGTGTCAAAGGGAGATCACCAGTGGCTCTATCCACAGAGAAGCCACTTACCCATTGCAGTAGCCATTGCAACGTACTTGAGATTTCTGCTAAAAGCACAGGAAGAAAGAGGCAGTTGATAGCGCGATTGGCACAACTGCTTTTGTACTGAGCAGAATCACCCAGACTCTGTACTGAGCAGAATCACCAAATGCTGAAGGGAGACAGCAAACCTAAGTCTGGAAGGCATGTAGGTGTGAAGCAAAGAACCCTTTTTTGTGAGTCCTTTTTATGGCCAGGTGAGTAAGCTGTTTATTCTGTTATCCAATACTTCAGTGCACTGACTGAGACGATGACAGATGTAAGAAGGGTCAAACCTACCGTTCTCTATTCCCCAAGAGTACCCTACCTATGGATTATGTCACACCTGTGAATATTTCAATTGGAAAGACAGATTCTGCAGCCCAGAAATTAGTGCTTTCAGGTAGGTAAATGAGTGAGAATTTTGTAGGCTCTCTGTGACAGTGCTGTTGAACAGGGTTATTCTCTAATGTCCAAGTTCTGGAGAATAATTTAAGACAGTTAACATTAGATCAAAGTTTCTCTGTAATGGCGTGGCAGAATGCTGGTTTTGACACTCTTAGTGATTAACACATATGTGAATCATTCTAATTAGTAAGGTTATAGGATTGTAGCCATCAGTAGATGAATGGCTTGGGTTTGGGTTTAATTTTCATCATCTCCACGTGGAGTTATGACTCTGCTTTCCTAACGACTGATAAAAATTGCAGAATGATGAGGGGAAAAATGCTGGAGACCATCTGTGTGAAACAAAGATGATATAGGACATTTGCAAAAATATTTCATGCCTTTCACTGCTCGATGGAAGCATTAGTGCAGCCAGACATAGAACATGGACAGATACTCGCTTGCAGCCCTGGCCTTGTGGGATGACACTGCCCCAGCAGTTCTGCTGTTGGAAGGAGGCGTAGGAACTCTTATCATGCCAGACAATGGCAGCTGAGTTAGATGGAAGTACCTTCATCAACTGTGTAATCAAATTCAGCTGAAATGCCTACCTTTGGCTTTAAATTGAGTTCACTCACCCTCTTTTGAACCCTCACACACTTCTGAACTTTCAGGTGTGTTGGTATTATTTTTTCACTACCAGCTAAGTTGTCCATTCATGACCTTTTCTCTTGGATTTGGGCCTTGTTGTTTGAATTCACACCTTTGTGAATAGACTATAGACATTTAACTATATTTTGAGGATAAAGATGAATTACTGCTCCTTGAAAATTAGAGATACATTGATGTATCTCATGCGTTTGTGTTAAACTGTGGTTTACAATTCTGATTTTTTCATGAATGGTATTGATGATCTTATAAATTAAAAAGATTACCACCAGTTTCATGCAAGTTATTGAACTCACATACACAGCTGTGTGAAATATGTAAAATATGATAGATATGCATTTCTCATTTGTTAGATTATTTATTAGACTATATTATTTTCAGTGGTTACTATTTCCTAGGTTTAGTAGCCTAAACCACATAACAGCCTTATCCAAAGTCCACTGGAATAAGTGTAGGAGTCACATTGACTCTCAATTTTTTATATCAGCACTAAATATGAAAATGCTGTTTTCATATAGTTTCAATAAGCAAAATTCATTGACATGAATGTAGGAAGTCATTAAATATGTGTCTAGAGCTCATATGAGTTCTGTCTTGTAATATAGTTATACTCTCCCTGGAACAAAGAAAATGCGGAGTTAAAGCTGCAGTGGATTCTGTAATACTTGTCAGTTTACCACTCAGGAATGAAACAAAGGTGCTTAATGTGCGAATGCGCTTAGCGTTCAAATCCTGCATATTAAACATAGCTTGTTCTTGAGTAATACTCAACTGAATTCCAAACATTCTTTAAAAAAGTATTTTCATTGAGAGATCAAATATGTAAGCAGATTTTCAGAACTGACTTGGTGTTGTGATTTCTAATGGTATTTAAGAATTGTTAGTTCTCCTAAGTAATAAACCTCTACAAATTACTTTAAAAATGAGCATATTATTCATGTGTATTCACAACAAATCCTGATTGCTTCATTTCACTGTGGGTTATACAACTAGGAGAATTTAACACAAACTAGGTTCTCAGATAATTATCTGAGAGTTATCTAGTAAAGTTATTAGCTAATCTAGTGAAATTATTATTTAAAAATAAAACCTATTTACAATTTCAGATTTAGTATAAAAATATAGCAAGCACTGCCATGGAACAATTTCACACTGAGCAAGCACAGGTAAAGTGCATCCGTTCAGAACAACTTGTGGTGAAGCTCACAGTCTCTACAAGAAGAGAAATGATCAGAGTCTAAAAAAAGCTGGTTCCCAGCAGACCTACGGTTGGTGTCTTGGTGACCCGCCTGGAAAATTCCAGGGTGTTTCAGGATCCATGGGTGCAGATCTGTAAAAACATGTTTTCTTGTCTATGAAAAGCAATTTCCTTAAATAACTCCTAATTTCCTTTCATGGTTTTCTGTCTCAAGTCAGTAGTTTTACTCACAATTTTCCTCACTTTTTTCACCCACTTTTTCCTCCTTTTTGTTTCTGGGCCAGGTGGACCCAAATGTCTGAGTCCTGTATGTTGGCCCTGAAAAAAGAAAAAATTGTCTGCACAAGCTTTGTATGCATGATAAAATGAAAAAAAAAAAGGCTCTTATTGCCTTAGAAGTTTTTTGTGAACCTGGACTTGGACTCTTTTTGTACAGCTGTTTTCACATGAACATACAGAAATATGTAAGATAATGATCAATGCTGAAAAGTTGTATATATGGTCATAGAAACTGAGCAAAACCAGAACTGTTCTTTACTAAACTTCTACATATTTTACAGTTATTTCAGATATGTAAAATTATTCAAGTAAAAGTAATATTTCGGTAATTATCTGGAATCCATAGAAACATACTTTAGTAATCTAATGTCTTTTTAAGTGCTTTCTATGGGTTTATTGAAATAATGTTATATTACATTTTGGAAGGTAATAAGGATAATGGTATACATGATCATATATGTTATGCATGTTAAAACCATTAGGTTATCTGGTCTATCCTGACAACAGCACAGTTTTTTTCCTTAAAGCGTATTCTTTGATGTTCTGTCCACTCTAATTTTAACTATTGCATCTAACTGGGTCACTGAATCTTTATACTGCTAAACCAGGCACAGTATGACGTACCAATTCAGAGTTTAGTGATGTGGTTAAAAATCGCTGTGGAGTAGGTCAAAACCAGCAAGGTTATTTTTACTTTCAACCTAATTCATGTTTGAAGTGCAGTTGTGGTAATCCTGTTACTGGAAAATACTGTATAGAAGTAATTAAAAAACAGGCACTGGGGGCCATATCCTGCCATCACTCTGCATCTGAAACGCACACAAATGGCACTTAGAAAGCTGCTTATGGAACAGTGGCAGACTGACCCTTCACTTTCAGTTTTACTTAATACTACATAACAGCAATCTTTCCCTTTAGACACTTATACACAGCCCCTTCTAAAGAACACCAGACATATTCAAAGAAGTTTGCGCTTTGAATGATGTTTTTTTAATCTTTTAACTTATTTTAATTTTTTTTTTTTCTCATTCTTCTTTCTTCTTCTACCCCTCAAGCTATCTAACAGCATTTTGGATATATATAACAGTGACCAGGGAATGGCACCAGCTAATATGGGTCTCACAAATGCTTCTTGCCCAGCTAATCTGCCAGTAAAAAGGGAACTCACAGGTAAAAGAACTCTGAGATTTTAATATTTTATAATTTCAGAAGTGATGGTGTTTCTCTTAAAAGTTGAATAAATCTTACCCATGAAATAGATGTCCATAATTAAATTCCTGAAAATTTTGCAGTTTGTAGTTTCATTTAAGGAAAAGAACAAAGACCAAGGAGAAATGTTTACTTTCTGTTCTCCCCTTCAGCAATTCAGAAACTATGTTTGCCCCCTGTTTTTTGTGAACATCATGCTTCTAATAAACCTAATTATTTTAGGAAACTTGGTGGATTCTTCCACATGTTGGCTCCTGATCAACGGTATAAATAAATTATCATCCATTAAATTTGTTCCAGGGTAGAACAAATGGTTCTTTTAAAACCTTACAATAAGGCTATTCAAGGTAAATCTATATTAGTGGATTAACAACTTTAAAAGTTACATTCAATTAATCTAAAGAATGCTAACAACCGTGTACAGTTTGTTAGTGTCACTCAGAGGAAACAGTGAGTTTGTTCAATATCCTACAAATCTGATTAACTCTTGCATTATGGGATATACAAATCCATATTCACATTAGTGTATTTTAAGCTTTATCCTGATGTAAAATACAGCAAATTGGAGAAAAATACCCCTCCATAACGTTTCTATGTTCTTAAATAAAAAATGTGCAATAAAAAAATCTCAAGCAACCTGCCAGACTTGCTCAAAAATTTAGTGCTGGTAGAATATAGATTTGCTTATTATCTTGTTTAATAATAAAAAGAGTAATGAAGTAAAAAGACTAGAAGGCTGCTCTTGTGACAAGAGGCCATTTTGAAAAGGTGAAAGAAGTACTGAAATTGCAACTTAAGGGCTGTTTTAATAAATGTTACTTTCTGTCAGAAGCAGATACACGAGCAATGGCAAAGGAGAGACAAAAAAAGGATAACCACAATCTCAGTAAGTATATGTGCATCTTCCACCTCATTAAATGAAATATATGGGGAATGCAGAAATAATATACATTAGCTACCACGTCTCTGCTCTTTTAGATCAGCATCTTACCAGGGTAATCAAATCGAACTCAGTCTGCAAACACAGCCAACCACACACCTTTCTTCCCTGAAATTAATTTCTGTCTTTGACTTTTGTCTTTCAAAATACTTAGCATATTGTAATGGAATTTCTTTCCATATCATCTCCTGCTACTATGTTTTTATTCTACAGTTGTACATGTATCCTGCACACTTTACTTGATGTTGTCTCTAAGAATTACAGTGCAAAACAGACAAGAAAGGAGATGATGAAAAAAACAACAGTGAAAATCCAGAGTCTTCACACCTTCCTTACTGAAGCACCCAGAGGCTGTTTCTCTCTATGGGTGATGGGAAGGAAAAAAAAATTACAGAGGATATCAGACAACTTCTAAACATTAGTTAAGCACTAAAAATTGTGGAAATCGTATGTCACAAAAGGAGATCAGGGCAGGACTGGGGGAGACTCACAGTGCTCTGAGTCTGCTCTGATACACAAGCCCCCTACCCTCTGTAGGCTGGGATACACTTCTGTTTCCTTTGTGGAGAACAGTGCAGCCACGTACAGATGTTAGGCATTTCGGTTCTAGAGGAATAGTCTTCTGTACTTTAGGCTTAGAACATAGTGAAATTCATAGTTTGGTGTCTAAATATTAAATGTGTAAAAATAAACAACATTTTCATTTATCCAGAATAGAAAAAAAAAAAATTATTGCTGAAAGAAGATTGTCTATAAAATTAGGGAATTTTTCCCTCTGAAGAGTAATTCGAAACAAAAAACCTGAAGGATTCTTTTTGCAAAGTGTTGAATAAAGCAATTACATTTTCCAGTTCTCCTTTCGACTTTTTCCAGCAGAAATAGTCTGGAAGTTGGACTCAGTGATCCTTATGAGTACCTTCCAACTTGAAATAGTCTATGATTCTATGAATTTAAACCTAAATAGGTAATTAGTTAATAGCCATTATTTATATCTTTGTTCTCTTATTTATATCTTTGTTCTCTGGCTATTCCATTAATCTTAGAGGGATTTACTTGCATGAATTATATATCTGGAAGTATACATCCACTGGTACAATGTTGCTAGCAATCACTGTGGACAACTTTCTACTACTTAGTGTTTCCAGAAGGCATCCTTATTTCTGTTGGTATTTTTTTGTGGATTACAGATAGACCATGTAGATTTTTAGGCCTGTTGCTAGCACATCTTCTCTCAAGTGCCAGTGCAGCTGCTGCTTATCTTGTTTGCGCAGGAATGGGGAGTTTTTGCTGGACTAGGAAAGGTGGTGGGTGGGAGTTGTCTTGAACTGCGAGAAGGGAAAAGACAGGCACATGTGTACATTAGGGATGCCAGAAATTACCATTGCCTCCATTGTTTATTTTGGCTCTGAGATCATCCTTCCTGAACACAGAAGACATGTCTGAGAACTGTCCCTCACCAGTGGCAACTGAGCTGAAGGCTGTATGCCAGGATGATAGCACACAGACATGCAACATCTCTTCTGGTTTGGCTCCAGGTGTATGCTTCAGAGCTCAAAGTCTCTCTGGAGGTAGCTCTACTATCTGATGGCTTGGACGTATTAATGCATTACATATAAAGGCTTTATTAGTGTGATTTACTCTTTTATGAGTACCAGGTTTTTTAGAAGTGGTCTGAAAAAGCAGTTTTTGAAAACTGATTTTTACAAACATTCATGTTTCAGGTTGAATTAAGATCCACATTTTACAGAAAGGTTTTTGTACCTTCTCATGCCAAGGAGGAACTAGAAAAATGTTCCTTTTGAAAGATTGGATCCTCAATGAAACCATGAAAAGGGATTCAGATCTAAGAAATGGAATCTCTTCTTCTTGTAAGAGCAAGAGTTTAAACCATTACTAAATGTATTTTGGTTTTGGTTTTGGTTTTTGATTTGTTTTGTTTTGTGTTTTTCTTTTTTTAATTTTCTTTTTCCAAAGAAAGAATTAAGGGCGTAATGTTTGTTTGCTATATGGTCATCCTGTCCATGTAGTTTAAAATTAATTTTCTGGTTTGGCTTTGGTATCATTTAGTACTTGAAATATTATTGATAACTCCGGATACCACTGGAACTGCAACAGACATAAATCAGGAAAGTTCTATTGAAACACTTTCATGAGCTTCAAAATTTTCCCCCAAATTCACTAGTACAATCGTTTGGAGTTTATTTTCAGGAAAAAACTACAAAAATAGAAAGAAAAAGAATATTGTAAGTGTCCACTTGTAAAGCAAATTTTTTCTTTGCTTTGTTTTATAGCCAATGTTTAGTTGACTACTTTTTGATGAGTCTCTTGCAGAGCTCTTTCACACTGTAAATATTAATTAAATAACAGCTATTATGTGACTGTATAGTTAATACACATTCTTTAACTCTTTTTGCCCTGCCATTATTTTGCCAACATAACTGAAATGCATCTTTTAAATTGCTCAATTGCTATGTGCTTACGTACACTGTGTTCTCCTACAAGATCCAGCACATTCATGCCAACGGGATGCAAGGGGTCACTTAACAGGACACTCAGGAGGATTATAACCCTGTTTCCTGAATATGTGAATCATGACTACAAAACCTGAGATGCTTTAATCTGTTGAGTGAAATTCCTGTTTCTAGAGAGAGTAAGACAAGATAATACATCCGAAGGCAGAGCACTTCACCAGGGTAGATAACTAGGGAGTTGCCTGAGCTGGAATCAGCTAGGGAGGACATAGCTGACTGCCACACAAACCTAAGAACCTCACACAGACAGGAAGAAAAAAGACCTTTATGTGTTGGAGGAAGTAAGGAACTAAAAGTGATCTATGCCGTGGGGCTGAGGCTGAAAGCGATATGCTCATATGACTGTGAGAAGGTTGAAGTCAGCCCGGGAAGATCCACCAGGCTTCCCTTGACTGCACACTTCTAATTTAGCTCTACCAGGCTCTAAGGATGAGTTTTTTGTACTTATATTCAAAATTAGGAAATCAAACTTTAAGTGCTCTTTTTTCTTTCTAATTAAACTGCAAGTAAATCAAGATAGTATACATAGTTTGTCCTAGGAGAAGCATAAATTTAAATACATAAATTTTTTTATTGTTTAAATGAGGTTTCTTCATTTTCTGTGTGTTTTAAAAGTTGTTGTAAATACACTTGTGCTGCCCATCATCGAAGGAAACAGATGTGCTGGGGATGAACTGTTTCTGGTACACAGTCTTTCTCAGTTTCAGTGAAGGGATATGGTTGCAGTTATGCCCTCTCTGCAGTTTACAATGCTGATAACAGTAGATAAGGGATAATGAAGCTGTTAACCATGATTTGTAGCAGGAGTTGTGACAAAATATGAAACACTGGATGAGTTGTCTTGTGTCCCTGTTGAAGTCATCAGCAAACTCCACTAAGCTGAAAACTCCAATGTGTGGGAGCAGGGTGGAGAAAGGATACATAAACATCAGAAAAAAAAGAAGTGTTAGCTCACATTTAGACAATATGTGACTATTTCATTCTCTAACAGTCTAATTGTAAATGGGGGGGAAATCTACAGGTAGGGTAAGACACAGAGATGGTACTAATCATGGAGTTTGACCTGAGAGTAAGTCAGAGACAGGTAAGAAATCATGTTGGGACTTCTATTTGAAGAAGAAATTTTCTGTACATTGACTGCTTTGTTTTTAACTAATTAAAATGTTTTATGCTGAATTTCTCCAAGAATATTCCACCATAAAAATAGTAACTGTTTGTTTTTAACAGTTGAGAGAAGAAGAAGGTATAATATTAATTACCGAATCAAGGAGCTTGGCACACTCATCCCCAAGTCTAATGATCCGTGAGTTCAACCATCTTTCCTATAATAATGTTTATAGTTTAAATACAGGAAAAAAAAGACAGTTGCATATACTGGCTATAGGATTGAGTAATGGGATACAAAATCTTCCATGCTGGGTCACTGGCTCAATCAAGCTGTTAAAGTAACAAACCTTTGACAGATTTTTAGTGTCTGTTGGGAAAACTTATGTGAAAAGATAATAAAATGAAAGCAATTCCAGGGTGTTTAAGAGAGACTGTCACATCAGGGAAAAAAACAAAAACAAAAACAAAAAGCAAACAAAACCAAAAAGAAGAAAAAAAGAAGATAAGCCAAACAACAGAAAGTCCAGCTTTCTGTCCCTGGGTGCACTTGTGTGGTGTCTCTGGAGAAGGAAGGAGTGATGCTTTCAGCCCTTGCCATGAGCCCTCTAGTGGGATAAAACAAAATGCATGTCTGCCCTTTGCCTAAGAAAAAAAAATCAGCTTAAGACTCTGTAGACTAAGCATTTTTCAAAAGTCCTCCACTCAGTGCAGGGAAAACAACAGTCCTATAATGCAAGGATAAAAATAATAATTGCTATAATTGCTATAATAATAGCATTTTATACTAATGCATATACTTACAGTAACACAAAATGCATATTGCTTGAACTACACCTGCATTCCCTTAAAGCTTATATTTGTCATCAATATGAAAAAAGCTGCCTTGGTAGGAAAGCCTATTGCAGGATTAGCAATAACAATTCAGTGTGATATTTAATGTTGAACCTTAGCCTTAGATTTCTCATGTCACTCAGGGAAGCCTTAAGACCATGCACTAGCATGATTGTGACTCGCATAAAATTGATTATAAAGATTTTGTCTTTATCATTTGCATGTCAATACAGACCTGCATGATACTTCAAATGAAAACATCTATTGATATTTCAGCCTTTTTTGTTTCCTTAGGACTAAGAAACTTTTGATTATATTAAGGATTTCTGTAACAATATAAAGCTGTGTGAGACTTACATAAGTACAAGGTTGGCATAACAAGCCACTTGGAGTGAAATCACCAGACAGAAAGTTAACATACTGCATCCATTTTAGAGAATTCATGAACTCGTCTCCTTCTACAGCATCCACCCAAGATTAGATAAATGGGCATGTTCTTGTTATTAATATAGAATTAGGTACTACAGCTGAGTTAAAATAAGAAGGGCTTTAAGTACCTAAATAAAGTTTTGGCCAAATGTGATCCACTGCAAACACAGACTGGTAGAAGAGTTTTAATTTTGCTGGTGCATCTTTCAGTATTCAAGACCATTTGGGCAAATAATTGAAAGATTTCTCAGAAAAACAGTGGATGGCACTGTTGGTTTGCAGCTATAAAGCAATAATGGAAGCAAGTTATACTGCAATTAAAAATGGGCATGAGATACAAATTCCAGTTGTGATTTTTGATTGCCTACAAAGGTGTTTCAGTTACATATTTTGGTCTGGATTCAGGTTTAGTTTACAGTAATACCTAGAGCAATCACTTAAGCTCTTCTTAAAATGAATGATCTGGACCTATAATTTTGTTCCAGTAAGTGGATGATGGATTTTACCCACAGATTTTGGTGTTGTTGCCTGATGAAAAAGTTTCAGGTATAGATCCTGAAGGCGTCGCCTTTTCTTGTTTTAGTTTGCAAACCCATGAATGAGTTCAACAGTGTGACAGTCCCAAAGTGGCTTATGTTTACAAAAGCACGAGGTGAACTTAAGTGTCTCATGTTCTGAGGACTGCTGTCTTCAAAAGGCTGGTAATCAGTACTCCTTTTGAAAATAGGCCTATTTAAAAGCTTTCAAGTTGCTCTTAAGAAAAAGAGGCATCAAAAGGTGCAGGATGTTTTTGAAAAAGTAGGTTGTAACATAACTTTGCTATAGCTTGGTTAAATTAATCCAAAGAAGTGTAAACACCTTTTTTTATATATATTTGGTAGAATGTTTTATATTCCACGTATTAATGTAGGTGGAAATACATTAATTTGACCATGTTTTTTTGTTGGCTGAGCAGATCAAAATTATTAATTCTTTCTGGCATGGTCCTGTGGCCAAATCATAACTCAGTGTCCTTACCCTCTCTTTCAGTTCTTGTTTTTTCCTTCATAACACCTCACTGCCCTCTTCTTCTTTGAAAGAAAGAGATGTATCATCTCTTACAATACTTTATCTGTAATATTTTATCACACATAACATTTTCACCTCATATATTGATTTTAGAAGATTCTTCTTATAGTGGGAACTTAGCTGTAGAAGGAGAAACCTTACTGATGCTTCGACTAATGTCAGTGAAGCAAATCAGCCTTTGCATTGAAGAGCAAATACTACTATAACTAAGCCATTGTGGTTAGCATGCCTGTCCCAAGATGGCTTGCTTCAAGAAGATTACGTTCAGACTCGGGAACAGAAAAGAACATTTTTGATGCTATTTGGAAAGCTTTTATGATTTATATTTCTTAGAAGTGGTGTGTAGGGTTTTTATTTCACTTTTGTTTTGTTAGTTACATAGTGAACTTGTTTGGCTCCTGCAGAGCTTCTGCAGGGACTTTCTTTTGACTGGCTTAAACCCCTATTCTTTTCACTTTTTTTTTTAAATTTGATTATGAAAAGTGTGGATTACATTAAATTAAATGAATGAAACATTAAATGAATGGGTGTTTTAAGTTCACTTCATCAGCATTAGAAAATGGAGATAAGCATAAGTTGCAAAGAACTTTGACTCTTTTGTTTAATTTTCAATGTTTAGATATCCAGGTAGATGATTCAGAAATGCAAAACAGTTATACAGAATAATTTAAAAATAGAATTAAAAAAGGCCCAAAATACCCAGTCATATTTTGCTGAAAAACTCATAACCTGCTCCTTTAAATATACCTACCTTTCCATTCATGGTTTCTTTGTGTTTAGCCTTTCAGAACCCAGTTTTAGGTTGTTAACAGGACTTTATGTTGTGATAGAGTCTAGAAATGCCTATGCAAGAACAGTTTTATGGTAGCGGGACAAAAATTGCCAGAAATACTAAGGAAAAAACCCTGTCCTTTAAGAATTCTAGTCATTTTACAGAACCAGGATGCTAAGAGAACCACTGAGGATTTGAGCAGAAGTAGTGGGTTGCTCTCACTCTCTCTCTGCTGTCTGCATCTGCCTGTGCCTGACCTTCTGTCTGTTGTCTGTGGACCGACCCGCTAACGGCCAGCACAGCCACATTTCTTGTAAAGGAAAAGCTTGTGTACACTCATGCTATTATAAAATGGAAACTTGCTGCCCCTTTCAGGAGAATACACTTTGTAATTGTGCAGGTCATCAAAACAAGTTCAAAGTCCTTCAAAGTATTTCTCTGAGCAAGCATAGTTTAAAGCTAATTTCTCA
>NW_009216462.1:12770-23102 GCF_000690835.1 Fulmarus glacialis
ATAGTTTCAACTTCACAGATGTATTTGTTATTAGTAACTGCTCTATGGCTGGCAATCTCTGTGACTATCGCCCTCTCCCAAGCCCTGTTTTCATTAATTAGTTTTAATCTTAGATGATCAGATGCTCTTGTCCTTCCCACAGGAGTTCAACTTCTGTAAACCAGTGAAGCTCCTTTGACTTCAACAAAGTTACCTTAATGGAAATGAGCTGAAGATCAGTCTCATTGCTATGTTTCTTTTCTCCTAAATGAGAAACTCTCCTAAGTGAGAGCTACGTGTTTTGGTCTGGGCATTAGAGATTTGTACAGAGATTGATCTGGAGGAGCTAAGGTTCAGAGACTAGTTAAACACAACGTGTTTTTTACATATCTGCTACTTTTCCATGCAGTGACCTCTGTTAATTAAACTAGATAACATGTGCATACCTTGCTAAAAATTTCAAATTATGATACCACATGCACACACAAAGACACAATCCTCCTTTGCAGAGGTCATTGCTGATGACCAGACCTGCAAAACTTCTTACTGCTCTCTACTGACTTGTTTCACATGTAGAGTTTCCCATGTGTTTCAGTATTTACAGGATGGAGCCTTACATACATACAATAAAAATGAAGAATAAGGAAAAAAAAAAAGAAAGGAATTAAGAGACAGTGAAAGAGTAAAATGAAAAAAAAAAGTCCTGCCGTCTCCAAAGAGTAGTTGATCTATATCAAACCTCACAGGTCCAAAACAGTTATGAATGCAACTGTTTTGTCTGTCTTCATAAAGCAGTTTCCAATAAAATGACTAACAACTGCCAGTGGCTGCTCAGTTTTCAGAGGTTCTCAAATGGGTTTGTAGGCCTTGTCATTTCAAATGTTATCTCTATTATATATTGAGCAAGCACAATATATAAATCTCTAAAAAGCAAAAACCACAATTTCCTAGTGCTACTTTTATAATTTTTTGGATAACTTTATTTGCACCCAATTTAGAATTCAGCATTATCAGAGAAATAACAGAAAACCAATAATTGATCAGAGAATTTCTGAATTCTTCTAATGCACTTGCTGTGCTTGGATTTAATCCATGTTCAGATGCTGAGGTGTTTTATTCTTCCCATCATAGATGAATCTGCTTGCCTGCCTGCTAAGCAGAGCTAGATGCATTGCAGACTACTGCTATGCAGGCACTTCCCCGTGCCATTCCCCCCGTTTGCCTTCATCCTCACTAGTTATATTGCTACTCTTCCAACCCTGCACATCTGCATAGGGCCTGTTTCCCCATAGCACTGTCCTGTGACAGCTGCATGGTGCTCTGGGCTAAAGTGGATGGAGAGTGTCTGCGATGCAGAACCAGCACAGGCATCTTCAGTATTTTCTTTTGCTCCTGCTACAAATAGAGTGACACGGAGTGAAAGACATATTGACTTCTATGGTTGCCAGCTGATCCTTTGCTGTGTGGCCTTCAGGGATTGGAAGATTTAGCTTCAATATTCCTCATTTAATAAGACACCAACCAATATGTGTATATGTGAGTAGAGATGTAGAAGATACTCGGGATACATGCACACGCACAGACACACACATGCACATAAAATAACAGTGTCTCTTAAATGATAATAGTAGCCACAGCATTTTCATCCTAGATCTCCATGATACTTTTGCTTCTAAAATTTGGAAATATTACAACAAGAAATATCTATCCACATGTATCTTATGCAGAAGCTGACCAGATCCATCTCTCTGGCAGTTTGAATCCAGGAATTAGCCCTCCAGTGAAGATTTATTTCAACCTATGAGAAAAAATGTCATTACCATATACGTAAAAATTCAAACTATCAAGACAACATGAACTAAAAGTAAGCAATATCACAAAGGTTGTCAATTATGTGTAACGTGAATGAAGTTCATCACAAAAAGATTCCAAATACAGTCATGAATATATGGCTTATTCATATGTCAATCAGAAAAATTAACCAAAAGTAGTTTTGTCTGAATTTGATTTTGAATTCATAATATTTTATAACTGACATGAAATTGTTTGTGAAATCACAATGAAATATGTGATATATGCGTATTTTTCTCCTGCTGTTACATGTCTTAATTATTTCCATTTTGCCAGCTATGGATTAATTTCTAATTTCATAGTGCTACATTTTATGTTCAGACCATCAGTTTTGTCTTAATTACACGCTAGGAGGAGCTGACCCTCCTTGCCTAGGCAGATTGTGTTTCTCCAGAGTTTATGCTATAGGTTTTCTTATTACTGTAGCACTTTTCAAAGTTGCCATGAAAATGTCCTAAATCAGTCATTTTCACTTGAAATTAAACAAAAACCTACTGTAATTCTGAGCTATATATAGCTCATATCTAAGATGGCAGTGGAGATTCCCAGTTTGAAATGTTGTTGTCCTCCTAACTTTAGCTGCTCCTATTTATTCAGGAGTGCTCTGGTGTAGACAGACAGGCATCTCGCTGCCGTTCAAACTCTACCGCAATTCAGGCGTAAATAGGGACCTCTCAGTATTTTACCTAACTTTCCAAAGAGGTCTGAAGAAAACAAGATTATAATGTGGTGATGGCAGTCAAAGATTTGTCCAGAAAGTAAGCATCGTGTGTACTAAAAACTTCCTTAACCTTTGCAGTTTGAACATAGGTATCCCACATGCGAGGAGAAAGTCCTCTCCTAGGAGGGAGTCCGTGGGATGCTGGCAGGAAAGTGTTCCATCCTCCCACCTGGGCAAGGAGTACAGGGAGAGGAAGGAGGAGGCAGAGGACTGCCAAGAGATGATTCAGCTGTCACGAGGGAGACAGGTTCTGCTCTTGGCTCCTATTCCCACCTCTGCGTTAGTTTTTTTGACCAGGAATGGTCTAAATGAGAATACATACCCACTTCAGCGAGCAGCCTCTGATGTTTTGGCTTTGTAGACAGCAGGGTCTGAGACAAGAATTATTTTCTCTCTGACCTCCTCGCCTTCTAATCCCGAAAGCTGTGCATTCCTGGCCCACACCAATGAGATGAGGGGAGGTCCCGTTGTGTTGGGACCCCGTGGTTTGTGAGCTGCCTGGAGAGGACAGAAATGGGAATTCGAGCCCCCTTCGATCAAAAAGCTGGTTCTCCCAGATCTCTAGCAAATGATCAAAATTCTAGGATATGATTAAACACTAGATTAAAACACTAGATTAAAAACTATTTGTGATGCTTTATCACAAATAATTTTGCATATTCTTCTGAGCATCTTTAAAGCTATCAGCCCCATAAAGTTTTATCCCTAGTACAGGGAAAGGCCAGGTGGTCTGGGTCCCCAAATCCTGTACCTGCCTGGCTTTTGCCCTATACATTCAGTAGAAAGACAATGGCCTTAGTGGAAGTCTTTAAGGGTGCTTGGCCTTGGGGTAAGGGTGCAAGGTTCCTTAGGCACTTACTCTGGGAGGCTGAATGTAAAGCACAGCCACTTCCACAATAAATCCACTCCAAATCACAGTTTTACTCACCACGGGTGAGCATGTGTGTAGGAGCAAGTCTTCATTAACTAAAGCAACCAAGGAATAATGGAAAGTGATGATTGACTGGAGTGTAATTTATACTTCTTTTTAACTCTATAAATGCCAGCATGTAAATATGTGTATTTGGAACAGGTACTAAAATAAAATGCACTAAGGTGGTCACTTGTCACTCCCAACCTCAGATTCTTACTGGTTTAAACAGCTTTTTCCTTCTCTAAAAGTTGCTTTATAGGACCAGAACCTCTGCCAATCTTTTGCTCAGTCTAGGCCATCTTTCAGTGCAGTGGACAGTTTGGATAAACCCTTCTGTCTGTATATTTAATGCAGCGGGCCCATCCTGTATCATAAAATACTGAACTTTACTAGAAATTAAACATTTTCAAGAAATTTCATTCTTGTTCCAAGGCATCCAAGACCTTACATAAAAGAATACATGGAAAGTGATAAAGAGGTACATGAAAGTCCTTGATCAGATGCGTTTGAACAAATGTATTGTTATTAGTAAGACTGCTTATAAGCTGGAAGTTAAACCACGATTTCCTGAATGATGCACAGGTCTAATCTTATTTTTTTTGCAAGGCTCTTATTTTGAGTTGAGGTCTGCTGTAGCTGTGGATTTTAACTTCGTTTATATTGTTTCAAGACTTTTGAAGGGGATTTTGGTCATTCCATAGCCATTATGGTTACCAAAGTGTGATTTGTCTGGTCTATCATCAATGAGGAGTGGCATTCAGCACAGACCATTTTTTTCTCAACAAGCATAAAAGCAACCTCATTAGTAAGTCAGGTAAAAGGAGTAGTATATTCAAAATGATCTTTAAAAATTTAGGCTTAAGACCTCAGTAATGTATATTTCCTAGTTCATTAATGCAGAAATACTGCACATAGATTTTAATCTTAGAGTTAATAATAAAAGCAATTTTCACTAAAAATATAAAAACTGTAATGGTAGAATCATGATATTGCATTTAGCTCTCCCACAAAAAGTCACTTTATTACTTTCTTTTGACACTTATTTTCATTCTGGGATTAATTTTACTATATAAGGGCTTCTTAACTATTCTATTAAAATTTCCATTCAGAAGCAATAATATCTAAGAGTGAATAATAGTCATGTAAATCATTATTTCATATTAATGTAAAAGATTTTGTAAGTTCTTATGAATTCTGCTGACATGCACAATTGTGAAAAGGTTATCTCTACATTCTGCAGTGATATGCGCTGGAACAAAGGAACTATTTTAAAAGCATCAGTGGAGTACATCAAGTGGCTACAAAAAGAACAACAGAGAGCCAGAGAATTGGAACACAGGCAGAAGAAATTAGAGCATGCTAACAGAAGACTTCTGCTCCGAATTCAGGTTTGTAGAAGAGCATCACCATGAACTACAAAGCTTTCTCAGTACTTATCCCTCACCAAATTTTATTAATCTATATAATTTTTCCCCAAATAGCATTTATTAAAAATGAACTGGCTTTCCCTATTTATTGCTGTGTATATTGGGGAGGGAGTATTTTTTAGATTTCTAGGAAATTCCTTTGATAATTAGACCTTACATAAAGGAATACACGGAAAGTTAATAAAGTATTTGTACAAACAGTTTCCTTATGTATGTATTGGAGCCAGAGAAAGACAAAAAAGGAAGCAAAAAAGTATATCCCTGCAGCCAAAAATCAATACTGGACACAAAATTCCCTTCAGTATTTTCATTTTCCCTTTGTAACCATTTCACACGTTACACTTCCTTGGGTATAGTGTGCCCTGTTATATCTGCTTGTGACATGAAGGAGCAAATATGGCCCTGCATGGCTTGAAATGAAAGATTTTAATATAGACACATATGAAGATGAGATAGATAGACAGACAGACAGACATAAAATCAATTGTCTTATATATGGTGATTTACACATATATCTGTATATCATAAGCACCATCAAGTAAAGTATCTTCTGTTTCTCTGGGTAGCAGTGGATAACGAACTAGAAAGTTGCAACGTTTTTCTGTCACCTTTATTGGGTTCAGTACGCAATGATTTTAGAGAGGCTGTCCTACCTCATGTTCCTACAGGGCAGTCGCTTAAAGACAGGAGAGGAAATAAAAAGAAAAACACTCGAGTGGCAAATTTACACAGATTAACAATTTCATATTTTAAAATGCAGTCTCACAACTGGACAAAAGGTATAATTAATTTGCATGTATGATCCGTATACTTATTGCAATAGTTCTGAAGACACTGTTTTGTCTTTTAAAGTCATTATCTAATTGTTTTTGTTCGAAATGTTAGGAACTAGAGATCCAGGCACGTGCACACGGCCTTCCAGTCATGTCTTCACTCAGCGCTGTCGATTTAGCTGCACAGGTCATCAAGCAACAGTCTTATCCAGAGGAGAACTCTGTAGACTACTCTCAACAAATGCCTCTGGCACATGGACCAAATTCTGACATTTGCGATGGATCTACAGCCTTTTCTGATCCACTTTCACACTTCACGGATTTGTCCTTCAGCGCAGCTTTAAAAGAAGAGCAACGACTAGAGGAAATTTTACTGGATGACACAGTGTCGCCATTTGGAACAGACCCACTCTTGTCCTCCACATCCCCAGCCGCATCAAAAGAGAGCAGCAGGAGAAGCAGCTTTAGCACAGATGATGGAGATGATTTATAAAAGCAGAAAGGGCCTCATACTTCTCTAAACCACTTGCTAAAAGACTGAGTTGAACATAAGCATAGTGTTTGTGCTTATTTGAAATACGAATAAGGAGAGCCACTGTGAAGATAAGTTACTACATGACAAGGGTTTAAATCAGCCCTTACTTCACAGGAAAATGAGATGGACATGAACTCATATCACTTTGCCCCAAATTCACACTGTCTGTTCACAGCCGACATTTGCACAAATCTTTCTTCACTGGGATGTTTTTACTATCGTTTCATGACTTTTTACAGCACTATGAAAATGGTTACCGTAAAAGGAATACCCATGTTACAAAAGTGTATTCAAACTCTCTCTTCAATCTGCATTCACTATTCTCTGCTCTAACATGAGTTTTAGTAATTTTTAAATTCTCTTTTTTATAAAACTAAAAATTCTACAAAACATGAAGCAACAGGGAACTATTTAAGCTGGAAACTATAGAGATGTTACAGGTTTTAAAATCTGAAAAAACAGATGGTAATGCTTTCGCACAACTGAAGTGAGCATAAAACTTAAACTGTGTAGGCTTCTCTTTAAAAGGAGAAAATCCATTAAGCTTTTCATGGAATTCCATTTTTTTAAAATTTCATTTGTAGAAAAAGGACAGACTTTTAATATATGTTTTAATGATACAGAAGAAAAATGGAAACTAACATAATGACAGAGACTCAAACAAACTCAGATGGAAAAAGATACAACATTTCAGCAGAAAGACTGTACGGATGTACAAGACTCAACAAAGCTAATCTGTGTTACAATTAGCACAAATTAAAACAAGCACTACTGGTAACAGTGCTATGTCAGCTGCTTATTCCAAGAATATTCAAACTGTGTCCTTTTTTGTGTGGAAGAGATCAGAATTCAGAGACACGACAGTGTGCTTCTGGACAATGCTTTCAGTGTCCTTTGGCAGCACAGTAAGGTTTTTTCCAAAGGGACTCTTCTTTATCCATACACCTGCCTTTGATCCATTTGGAAATCACAAGATTCCCATTGCATACACTGGAAACAAAGAGAATTTAATTTCAAATTTGGCTTTGGATTCACTACAGAAAAGCTGAAAAGGAAAACTTTTCAAACTGAAGGGAATATTCAGAAGTGTTGATGTGGTGCACTGCTTCTCATAACTCGCTTGCTGGGAGGGGATGCTCAGAAAACTTGTTTTGATGACTCAGTAAAGGCTTGGCAGTTAGAGGGCAGGTAGAAGGCATATCATATTTATACACAGTGAAATTCTGGAGAGTGATGTATGTTCCTGGAGGACATTAAGTGCAATCATTCTAATTGTAATATTAATACATGGGAAAATAAGCTGGCACAGATTCTTCATAGCTCTCCCTCAACCAGAGCCAAAAGATCACATTAGGGAGTTCTCTAACAATTCCAAATATGTTTCAAAAGTGTGTACTAATTTTGCTGTCACTGAGCCTGCATCACGCTCCAGAAGTGTCACAGGGCTGGAAATAATAAGAAGAGATTAAAATGGATTGTTGTTCGCGTTAACATTTTAAATGTATTTAAACATATTATCCAAGAACAGAGCAATTGTTTCTTCCTATTGCCTCTTCTGTTATTGGTACCTGGGTCCTCCTCACAGTCCTTGTGAGGTTTGTGTTTCTCCAGGGCCGTAGCCCATTCCTGACCGACCCAGGTAGTGTCATGATAGTTTCTTAATTGGAAAGTTAGCAGTGGGATCATAAATTACATCCAGATGGCTATGAAAGATGATGGAGTATCCAATTTCACAAGAATATATATGTTTTTAGGAAGCTCAAGGATTTCTGTGAGCCTATGCAAACTAACTATGGATGTAAGCTGAACAGAGCAGAACTGATCTTCTTGTTGCATGTGTGGGGTCCCAGACAGCCCAGCACAACCTGACCCTCGGAAGAGGTTAAGATATGCTTCCGCTCCATGGTTAAAAATAATAACAACAACAAACAGTCTTCTAGTCATTTTCTTTTTTTTTTTTTTAGCATGGAAGAAAGGAATGGAAAGACAAATGAGTATTAACCAAAGGTAATTGAACATAGAACTGATCAGCATTTTAATTGGAGTGCTTCTATAAATTAAGCTCATTAGAAGAGGAACCACTTTGTCATAGTTTTGCCAAAGACTACCTAATATTGACATTTGAATACAAAATACAATGAATTAAAAGTAACATTTATGCCCACATTATGTCTAGTGTAGGATGCGTATTGTCCATTTCAGCTGATGAAAGGAGGGGATACTTGGTTGATATCAAATGCCATTTGTCCTTGTACTGCAGTTTCTACTACATTAGTTTTAAATACACCAGTGTGGATTGCTCATAATGGAGAAAAAGAAATTAAATATGAATGTATGACATGATTTTCCCATTGAACTTTTACATGGGAGTTAGACCATACTTCTGAACTATATTGACTTTAAATAACATCCAGAATTTCATCACTTTTATAAGCACTGTTCTAAAAAAACATTATAGTGCATCCATTAAATTTTTTAAAGTTGATTTTCATTCTTCTGACAATTGCTTCAGTCTGAAGCACCAGATTTTTTTTTTCTCTTCCTGCATGAGAAACTTAAGAGAAGATAGTGAATGCTTCTTTTGCAATATACCGTATTGCATCTATCATTAAACATATTCAAGCTCTCTTCATTCACACAAAATCCCTATCCCCCTTGCCCAAAACACTAAATGTATCCATACCTGTAGGTGTGTACTACGGCAATGTTGTTTCTCTACTGTTACGTTTTTCTAGTAGGAAGTCATCATATTCAGTATTTTAGCTAATAACTATAACCTGTATTACAGCATCACCCTTTAAGTTAAGTGGTGATACAGGGTGCAAGAAACAGTAATCTGGGTCATTCTGGGGGTAAATACGTGGTACTGAAGGCATTTAGGAGATACGTGTGATGGTAACCATATCCCAGACTTTCTGGAGGGAGACTCCCTCTCCCACCCCAGGTTTGGTGAGGCTGCTGTGAAGCTGAGAGGACTGTTGGAGCAGAGCAGAGCGTGGTCCTGCTGGCTTGCACAGAGGAAAGGGATTTCACGACTACAAGGACAAATCCTGATGTCCTTCCTCAGGCAGAATTTCTTTGCTGTCCATGTGAGTTTTATTGGACTAAAATATGGTGCAAGCAAAATACACATTTTAGCTATTTCCTACAGAGATCTGTTTAATGAAATCTTATGAAAGAGATGCATAATATGTCTGTGGCTCTGGGCCTAGAAAAGAATTTAAAGACTTACAGAGTTTGACCTCAAGCAAGGCAGGGGGTGAGGGGAACTGGCTATTTTTGTCAAGATGTATTAAATGAGGAGTTCTTGCTTGTTTTCAGTAGCAGCTGTTCAAAGCTGGTGGACATATTTTTACAGAGTACACAAAACAGCAGACTGATAATTACACAAAAGGAAAGGGAGTTGAAATATTAACATCCTGTTTAATTCATGAAATGGATATAGATACTATACTAAGAACAGAAACCTAAATTGTTTTGTTGCGCATAGCGTGGATAGTGTGAAAAGCTACAGTAAGTGCAAGCAGTTTTAACAAACAGGAACACAGTTGCTTTATATAGTCAAATAACTAAATATAATTCAGTCATTTAATCTTAATAAGAACATTGTTATTATAATACCTTTTGATTTAATAGGGCTGTATATATGAATGGAGGATGTAAAATTATTGTAATTTAAAATTATGTTAAGTCTCTTAGATAAGTAAAGGCATTTACATTGCTATTATAAGACTGTAGAATATTTTTATAATAATTGCTATTTTTCATTGTTAACCATATAGTATCTTGTTTTCTAAGTCAATGTATGCAGACAGAATGTACTTTATTACACACTGTACATGCAATCTTTTTTAAAATTACGTTTTATACATGCTGGTATTTTATGTTTATTATATGAATACAATTAAAGGACTGAAATTAAAACATCTCTTTATATGTCCCTTGTGAAACTTCACTATGCAGTCCCTCAAAGAATGCCATCACAAGAGAATATAATAACATCCACTAAGAACATCTGAGATACCTAACAGACAAAACACTTCACAACTGCTAAACATTTAGTCCATTATGGTACATCATGATCCAGTAGCCTCCCATTAATAAAAATAATTGATACATTCTTTAATATGGTC
>NW_009216462.1:23148-37286 GCF_000690835.1 Fulmarus glacialis
AGAATGTTTCAAAATTGCTAGCAGGCATGATGATATCAGTTAAATCACTAAGAAGCTCTACAAAAACCTTTTAATGTACTAGATGTTCCCCAGACAATCTAGGATAAACAGAATATTGTATTTTAAGATGTAAAATGTTTTTTTAAAGTTGATAATTAGGTAGCATTTGGCACTAAAAAATACTCTTACTTAATGAATTAAGTAAGGATTCGGATTGCATTTGGAATTTTTAATATCAGAAGTGCTGTTTTCTTTAGAAGATATTTGGTGCTTTCTGTGCCTGAAATGATGCAGAAGTTGTTGAGTAGTAATACATATTTCAGCTATAGTTTTGTAATAGTTCATTGTTTCATGTAAAATAGTGCTCATTGTTTGTGTACATCAGATAAACATTCTATTTGTAATAAAGATGTTCTTCAGGCTCTTTATTTCATCAGATCATTAAGACACCCCTATCAGTATTAAAACAGAATATTATTATAAATATTATTTTAAGTTCAGTGATTAGCCATGGAAAGAAGCTTTGCTTTTTTACATATTTATTATGCACTTAGGATTTGGTCATAGAAGGTACTCAGCTCCTTTGTGAGGGACTGAGAGCTCTCAGTTCACTTTGAAGAAAGGCAATGCTCAGCCTGTTGCAGACTCAGACACTTAAGAATTAAATAAACAGCATCAGAAAACAAAATCAAAAGCTATTTCAGAGATTAGAAAAGCGCTATGTGATATGCTGCTTGATTAGAAGTAGTGATATTTGCAATTGACAGATAAACAGATTTAATGTCAGCATCATTTGTACTGACAACCAATGGGAGACTAGCGGAAAATGTATGAAGTTGTGATAACGATCAGACCAAAAGTCTAATTATAAAAGAGGCTGCAGCAGTGAAGTATGCTAAGGCTTATTGGCTAAATCACTGGTACCCATCAAGTTAAATATATATCAGTTTCATTAATTGGCAACCACAAGACAAGTGTTCTATATTCAGGGTGGTGATGATTTTGATATAATCCACCACATTGTGGTTAAGTATATGATTCATGTAATAAGAAAAAGGTGCCTCTAGGCTATTGTTCCTAGCATGGATTAAAATTTACATATTGCTTCTCCTTATGTCAAAACATCTGGTGCCTGCAAATGCTAACATTTCGTTAAAAAGTTTCACAAGATAGGGAAAGTGGATTGGAAACATTGCATGTGAATCATTCAAGCATTATAATGGAATAAGAGGCTGAGTTATGAACAGGCAGATCAAACAATAGTACAGTCAAAGAGATTCATGCGCTTATGAGTTTGATAGACAACACTTTGTATAAGAAGGGGAAATGCCCCAAATCATAAGAAATAACCAGTATTTTTTTTCAAATGTCATTGAGATACACCATCTCGGTTACTTTCCAAACTGCATTTTTCTCCCTAATAAGATCCCTGTACCTAAGTATATGTGCTTAGTGCTAAGATTGTGACTAATATATTCATTTCGTTCATGCACTTCAGTATGTTGGCATCCCTACCTGCCATGTAGTTTCCTCAGAAAATTTCAAGACTCTTATTTTTACTCTCCTATTTTACAGCAGTGTATCAGGGTATAGCAGGGTAGATCTCAAAAGATTTGGATGGCCATTTATCCTGATCATCTTAATTCCTTGGAAAACCTAGCAGTTCTTGCATCAGCACCTAGACCCTAGACTTAAGATCTTTTTCCCTTCGATTTCTAGGTGGGACTTAAGATGTTAATTTTCACTTATTAAAAAAATAATTTTTTTGGTGCTAGGTTGTCCAGAAAGCTACATCATGGAGTGCTGCAATTAGCAGATACATTAATATTGGAAAGGAGGCAATAAACAGCGTTTTCTGTGAAGTGCCTTGATTCAAGTGATACTATATCTATTAATTTTCTGGAACCAAACCACAAACATTCCTAGACGGACGTTGTGTTTGCAAAAGAGGAACCATTCAAAAAGTAATGGCTCCCCAAAAGTGCTTTTGCACTTTAAAAACTTACTCCTTGGATTAGAAATTTACTTTCTTTTTTAGGCCTCTGGAGTTCAAGCACATAACATTTATGCGCCCTAAGTCACTCCTCGAAGGATGTCCCAGGACTGCGTACCTGTGCAACACAGATGGCAGTGACGGCAATCACTCCTTTCTGCAAACAGTCCCACCGCCAGCAGAGTCAAACGAACAAAGCCTCTGGTGGTGAGCCTGGTCCTCCCATCTCTCCAGGGAGGGACATCTCTCCCCAGCCTCACTTTCCACCTGCGTTTCTTCCTCGGAGCTGGCACAGGTCTCCTAATCGTCCTGCCTCAAATCCAGAGCGGTGTCATCTTGCAACCCTGCTAACACCTAACAGGTTCAAAATCCATATGTACAAAACTGAGGTTACACAATCTGGTTGCCCATGATAGCAAGCAAGGGTTTGGCAATGTGCTTGAGCTCCTCTGTGGACCTCCCAGGCTTCCTCCCACTGAGCCTGAGCGGGGTTTGAACAAGAGGGTAGCCAAAACCTGGCGCAGGCCAAGAGCTCTCCCTACTACAAACCCTGTGAGAACATTAATTTTGTGAGTGGTGGTTAACAGGAGTTTTGGAGGTTTTTTAAAGCATTTTACATAAACATGCATTTGTACATTGTATTTACTTGTAATGGACTTGCCTTCAGTTACGAAATGATTCCAAATTATTTAAGTTTAATATACAGAATTTGGAAAAAATTTTTTAGCTAAGTATTTTACATACTCTCCCAGGAGTAGGTTGAGTTAAAGGAAATGTGTCTTTTTAAAATATAAGATGATAATATTAAAAATTCTTAATATAATGTCTTTTTATCAATTAGTTGATCCGTGGCATGGGCACCTTTCCTCATCATTAGGGGGAGGAACCTCACCAAGAAAAAATCCTGCATTGCTACAGACCCATTAGGAAAGTAAAGTGAATACCCAAAGTCATTGCAGAAATACCATTCCATCATTTTCACTGGAAAACCATTTCTACTGCAGGACAGCTAATATACACAGCCAGGCTGCTATGAAAACAAACGACACAAATTTAGTCTTACTTCAAAGTAAAGTAAGCATGGTCAACTATAAGCATGGACCAGAGAACCAACTTCTGCAATAAACACTCAAGGGGTGTTGTGTCCGCTTGGGAATTTACACTCTAAATTACACTAAATTTGTCTTGCTCTTTTGCAGTGGGTAGAGCATCCTTTGGGCAAGTGAAAGCAAAGCCTGAGACAACTGAGGTTAAGGAGCATGGAAAATAAAAGAATCCCAAATATCACAAATGGGATGTGGTGTACCCGAAGGAAGATCTCTGCTCAAGGGCAAATGTCAGCCTGAAAAGCAGGCAGGGGAATACAGAGCCTGCCCCTCCCCACAGGAAAAGAAGGAGCTTATTTCAGGGTATTTGCAGCTTCCAGTGGGGTAAGTTATGAGTACCTCTCCTCACCAACCTCTATCTCATCATTCTCTCCCTTTTCAAACTGTGCCAAATTCTGGAGGATAAACCACAAATATTCTTCCCTCACATCCTTACTGTTCTTCCTCCTCCAGAGGCTGGTGCAAGTGTGAGGAGCATCAGCTCCTCCTGCTTGTCAGAGACCAGCTGCAGCATCAGCTGAACCTGGCAGATCAGTCAGTGGTTTAACAGGTTGGTAGCTGTGAAACAATGCCAATGTTGGTGACAAGTAATTATATGATTATTTAAAAGGCCAGAAATGGTTTTCTACATATCCTGATCTACATATCGTGGATATTACCAAGCGTGGGAATAAAATAAACTTATTTGCCCTTTAAGCTTTGCCATTTCAGAGGAACTAACTTAGTCTTGATGCTCAGCGTATTGAAATCCATTAATAAATAGATGTTTGGTTCCTTTAGGCCCCTGAAATCCCAAACTGGATGGTTGTTGGCTCCAGGCACTTTCAGTGTTACCAGGAGGCTTGCTCTTGATAATCTTGCTGGTGGGAGGAGACTTTACATCAAGGGCCTGTTGGCTTTACTGGGGACTTTCTTCTAAATAAGAGTTTTTGTGCTTGACCCTACAAAATTATCTTTTTGATAGGCCAATAAAAATATGCTTATTACTGCAACTATCAGCTCACCTCCTATTTTGCCAATGTAGCAAGGCAGAGAATTAAGTACATTTCACATGAAAATATTTGCAAAAATGTGCCTATTTGGTCTTTCCCCTTCAAAGCCCATTTTCTGAAGCAGATGTCTGGAGTCTCAATACAGACCATGCATTACTTTGTTTTGGGGAACTAAATTCTTAAGCGAACTGAAAGCAAGTGATTTGGGACCATTCACAGACTGTTTCTGTGAGACTACAGCTTTCTTCTTATTTTTTCTCTCTTTGTGTAACTGTATTTTTAAAGTGCTTGTGCTAGACCATGGTACCAGCCAGAGAATTTAGAAGCACAGAGGCAGTGATCTGATTGACAGCTATTGCCCAAATCAGATTTGTATTTGTACTCTGAAATATGTACTGAAATAATTAAGATCCTCAGTGTTTTCTTCAAGTTCAATTCTGGTATGTGGAGCAAAGATGTTACTCAGAGAGTGGCACAAGGAACTGATCTTTTAGCAAGCATTGCAGTGATATCGCACTTTCCCAGGCTTAGCGACCTGGGTTTCTTTCCTCCTTTATGAAGTAACTTCATAAACATCACTTTTCTATTCCATTACTGGAGCACATCTGCTAGCAAGAGGCTATGGAAGTCCCATTCCTATTTAGCACAAGGTCCTATGGTATCTTCCTCGTCTATAAAATATAGGGATACTTAGGTCTGTATTATAAATAATAATACATGTATGTGGTGCATGATTCTAATGATGTAATTCAGTTTCAGGTTTTTACTGCCATTCATAAACTGCTTCAGCAGAATTCTTGTAATTTATGATATCAATAGAGCTCCTTAAATTACATCCTAGATTCTGCCATGTATTGCCCTATGAAACAAAATGTCTTTGTATCCAATATCACTGTAAGAGGAGTGCTAAAAGGAGAATGAACCAAAAGTCAAGTGCCCTTTATTGACAGCGAATATTGCCTTCACAGTGTGCAATATGTGAGAACTGAACACTTGAAAACAACTGCTGTAATCCTCAACCTAATTGTTTGCTTTGAAACTATGTGGAGTTTTCTAGCACGGGTTTGAAATAAACTTGTCAGGGTCACAAGAAAGGTGAGGCCTTCTTTCACTCTGCTGTACTTTTTGGACCCACAGCTTCTAACTCTGAGAACATCAGGGCCAAATAGCTGCTGCAAAGCTTTGGCATTGTCCAGTCTGACTCAGGAGCTTCTTTCTCTTGTCAGGGGCTGGCTGCCATGCCAGGACCTGCTGGGGGAGAGCAGAGTTCCCTGGCTGAAAAGATTGGTCCTGAAGCCCACGATGCCCAGGGTAGTGATGGCATTTGTATAGGAGCCAAATACTCTTGACTGTAGCATGAATCTGCACCAGAATTTTGAATATTTCCAGTCGTGACCCAGGTAGAAGTTGTCTCTTCTGCCTTTGTTAGGCAAGGGGATAAATCCCAATGCACCCATTAGGAGGTGGATCACAGCATGGTAGACTATTGCCTCCGCAGCTTTTTTTCTCTTTATTCGTCTTTCTCCTATAAAACCCTCTAAGGAGGTCAAGAACTGCAGGTGGTGAAGGGGTGGAAAGGGGTCTCTTCAAAACTAAGCAGAGACAGCTGGCCAATTTAGCACTGAGTTATTTTAATTCAGGTGCTTTTTTCCTCTGCAATATGTAAAACTTCCTTGAGCAGAGGAGTCCTGGGGGCAGTGGCTGGAGGGGATCCGTCGCTGCCTTGGCTCCATCAAAGCCCTTCTGGGGACAGGGAGGCGGCGTGGAGGCACTGGACCTCGCTGGGGGACTGCTCGTGTAGTTTCCCATCACACGAATGCTTTTATTCCTGCCCAAGGAATGATCTACTACTGCTAAAAATCAACAGAAAATAAAGTTGTATAGAAGCTGTACTTGCAGAACCAGCTAAACTTCTGATTTCACAACATTCAATTCAATTGTTTGCTGTGTTTCAGCAACAAAAGCCATTTGTATTACACATTAAAGCTGGATTCAGAAGAAACACTATGACCAGTATACTGGTCAAAATATTTGAAACGTTAATAGGAATTTTAGTAGTTTATTTTTAATACTTGCAGATACCTCTGATTTTTCAAAGTATTTAAATGGAGTTTGACCTTGATTATTACCTCTGAAGAAAGGTAGCTTTAGAGCTGTTCTCTTGCAGAAGGTGCAAAAACCAACCCTAGCTGGTTTTATGTACGTAGGGAAACTCTTGTAGTTTTCAAAACAGTTCAGCTGATATTAGGGGAGCATAATCAGATTTATATTGTCTAAACAACAGAGGAGACCTGAAGAAAAGACTTATTCTGAACATCCCACAAGTTTAAAAATACTTGGTCTTGGACTTAACTTTGAGTGTTAAATATACTGATACCTGAAGAGCAGGAAATGCAGTGGAGACAAATAAGACACAGAATGTGAAAATGTCTCGGCTTTTTAGTCCCCTAATCTTATTGTAGCTGTACCTAACTGTTTATATAGGACAACATACCAACTCATAGGAATGTTATCTAGACTACTTTTTATTGTGTTTACTGCTTTATTTTCTATCTTTCTTTTCTTTTTTTTCATGCAATTTACTTCTAGTGGCACTGTGTAATTTCCATCAACAAAAGAAATGAAATATATTCAGTAGAAAATGTATCCTGGTTTAAAACGCTCAGACCTGTCAGGTGTCCATTAATCTATATCTATTCCATGTAGGAAGTAGAAAGCAATATGAGTTTTCACATCCTTTGTATTTAATATTTACCTGTGGGCATGTATAAAATAATTCTAATAAATCCACAGCTACTTACAATTTACAGAAGGGGACTAACGCTGGTAGTTGATCCTAAACTGACACAAACCAGATAGTCTCTTAATGTTACTCCAAGGAATTTTAAACTGACTCTGTTAAAGCCAAGGTTATTTGCCTTGGGGATGCCTAATGGAAGGGTTATTATAACACTGGCCACAAATAGGTGTCTTGAGAGAGCCGGGGCCATAATACTTCATTGACAGCTAATAGATTGTGCTATTGCTGTATCATAGTGATCTTTGAGGCCAAAGGTCATACCTCTTCCTTAATATTTAAATAAAGATACTTGACTAGAGCAAAAAACAGCTTATTGCCAGTGATGGCTGCTGGTCAATTTACAAGAAGCTTTACAAAGTCATGCTAATTCCCGGCCTCCTTAGAATGCATGATAACCTTTCATAAATCCATCTTTTCCAGATGTCCTTGTAAATGACAGTTATAAAACTACAAATTATTTGTAATGCAAAACGGGACTGACAGACTTGGAGATTAGTTCTCAATGTACTAAACTGACTAAAGACTATAGCTAACAAAAGACTTAAAATGCATCAATAAGTATCTGCCAAAACAGTTCATGAGTATCTTAAAACATGCTCAGTAATGGCTGGAAAATAAGAAATACTCATAACTGTAATATGACAAGTGGCCATTTTCCCTCTAAGGGTCTCAGAGCAGAACTTTGTTTCTGTGGGTCAATCTGAAAGGCAGATTTTGAATTGCTCGTGTTTCAAATACAGCATTTTATTTGTCTGTATCATCCTCTTCATGAACAGGACTGTTTATGAACCAAACAGAAGTGTTTATGAGATCAACTTCTACTTAGACTTACGCTCATCACAGATAAAATGGATTATAAAGTGTATCTAAATTTAGAAAGTGCTACAGAAAATACTTTTAGTTAAAATAAAAAATACTGCTTCCACATTTAAGGAAAATATCCTCTTCAAGATTTTGAAAGTATATATGATTAAGGTTTCTAAGTTTCACTGAAAATATGCACTATAATTTGTATTTACAAATAATTTTGTTTTCTGCTACTCCAGGGGATGCTTTGTAATTCAGAAAAAAATATGAATTTTTAAATAGACCTGTATAAGCGATCTATGAATTCTTCAATATTTCCAAAAGTCTATAGAAATCAAAAGAAATAACAGCTGTTGACAGGGTTCCCTGGAAATACAGTTTTCTAGCTAAGGCAAAAAATACTTTCTAATACTAAAAAAAAATTAAGAGGAGCCCACCACAAGGCCTCACACTCAGAAATCCCTGCAGGGACTGCCTGGCAGGTAAAGCGTTAGGGTGACGGCAATGGCTCATAGAAGTGGCAGGACCTGCTGTGGGAGAGCATCCTGTGTTAAGGCTTGTATTCACCACCCCTCTCTTCTTTGATTTACTCTCCTACTTTCAATGTACTTGCTCTCACTTTTCTTCTCAGATCCTTTGCCTAAAAGACTTTAACCCTGGGAAATGTTATTTTTGGAACTTGGAAGCATTCATTGAGTTAATGAAGTATTTGACAAAATAAATAATAAATGTTATCCATTATGCTAAGGAAGTATGTTATTTTGAAATGGTCATTTTGTTCATCTTTTCATACTTTTAAAGCTGCCTGGGAAAATGATAATATATATTAGAACCAATCACATAGCTTAATTGGTCACAAATGTGTTCCCAGCTTTTGTTCATTTGGGCATTATTTCATAGTCCTGGTTTCTGCAGAAGTATTTGTAATTCCCAAGTTTTATATGGATTATCAAAACATATTTCAGCCAATTGTTCACACACATTTTACCTCACCTCCACAGCATTTCTTTCATGGCAATGATTGTTTGCCAAGATGGTGGTGTTCCTGCTCTCAGACTGAATTAGTGAAAGTTATTAATCAGTCACTCCCTGGTTTATGAACAAAATGCTAGTCATGCAGATACTAAGGAACGGCGTTAATAAAGAAACCCATCTGAAAAAAATAGCTCTTCAGACTTTGATCTAATGTTTGTGAGCCATGATCTTATTTTCCTCCCAGCTCTTTTTTGTTTATTTTCATTAAAAAGTCTATTTTTGTATTCTGGAGCTCAGACACCAGCTCCGTGATGTCATTTGTCATGATAAGTCAACAAAGTAAGTCAATAGAGCCGTGGTGCTCACCGCGCTCCTGTGCAGTGATAAGTTTGCCACATCTTTTCCTTTTATGGGATGTGTTCACCCAAACTGGGAAGTCTTTATCAGCTGTCACTATTTGTTCATTCTCACTGAATGTCCTTTCTCCTCTTTCTCTGGGACCTTTCAGCTTGCCTCCCCACATCATTTATTCCCACCCCAGCAGGCTGGGGCACCTCTGGGCTTGGCACCCAGCACAGGGCTTCGCAACGAGGTGCGCAGGGCCTCCAGCTCAAACTCACCGTAACAAGATGAGGGGGAATTAAGCATCTCAGGGTAGGGAACCGGGGACCAACTGACCAACACCAGAGGAACCTCCCAGAAAAAGGGCAGAACTTCTACCTTTTTCTGTGTGCCTGAGTGATGCACTTTATTATGTTCTTCTCGCAGTCATTAATTTTTCCTTGGCATGAGGCTTTAGTGGCATTTAGATGAAAATTCAGAAAAAGATTTAACCACTAAGCCCTCCTCAGCAAAAGAGCGTCTCAGGCAATCACCCAAGGGTAAGAGACCTGGCTTTGAAATACTTGCTTTGCCTTGTCTAATGTCAGGCTTAGCACTTTTTCCATCCATGTCACTGATGAGCACTTTAAATAAGGGATCCCAATTGACTTTGGGGATTTAATTTTCATTTTGGTTTGGTTTGGTTTTGGGTTTGGTTTCGGTTTTTTTAATAGGACACAAAACTGTTTAAATCAGGAGAGATTATTAAAAAAACTCAACTGTAGATAATAATCTAGTCATAGAATCATAGAATCATAGAATCATTAAGGTTGGAAAAGACATCTAAGATCATCAAGTCCAACCGTCAACCCAACACCACCATGCCCACTAAACCATGTCCCTAAGCACCTCATCTACACGTCTTTTAAATACTTCCAGGGATGGTGACTCCACCACTTCCATGGGCAGCCTGTTCCAAGGCCTGACCACTCTTTCAGTAAAGAAATTTTTCCTAATGTCCAGTCTAAACCTCTCTTGGTGCAACTTGAGGCCATTTCCTCTCGTCCTATTGCTAGTTACTTTGGAGAAGAGACCAACCCCCACCTCGCTACAACCTCCTTTCAGGTAGTTGTAGAGCACGATGAGGTCTTCCCTCAGCCTCCTCTTCTCCAGGCTAAACAGCCCCAGTTCCCTCAGCTGCTCCCCATAAGACTTGTGCTCCAGACCCTTCACCAGCTTCGTTGCCCTTCTCTGGACACGCTCCAGCACCTGTATGTCCTTCTTGTAGTGAGGGGCCCAAAACTGAACACAGTATTCGAGGTGTGGCCTCACCAGTGCCGAGTACAGGGGCATGATCACCTCCTTACTCCTGCTGGCCACACTATTTCTGATACAGGCCAGGATGCCGTTGGCCTTCTTGGCCACCTGGGTACACTAGTGGTAGGAGCAGCCTAACTTCTTTGACAACAAAAGACCTCAGATCAGGTTCCTCTTTCAGATCAAGTGGCATTAGGATTCAGACATCCCATAAGAACCCCCAGAGCACTCCTCTTTGAATTACTGTGTACGTTCTTGTCTGAGTGTACCTGGTGCAGCTTAGATGTGCACTAAAGATATATGCTAAATTGGCACTGGTGGGTTAAGTGGAGGAGGGGGAATACATGGAGGTTGTTAGATGGGTTTTGACAGGATCTGATGCTCTGAGTGACTGAGGATCTCCAGCACTTCGGTAGTTTTGTGGATGTTCATGAAAAGAAACTATGTATGTAGGCATATCCTTGTTTGGAAAGCAGCTACAGCAATGTGAGATGCAACCACAACTCAGTCTTTGGTTGTCACCCTTGAGGTTCCATAATGGACCCCTTTGATGGTGGACTCCAGTGCAAGGAAAAACAGGTTCACTTGAGTCAAGCTCTGAAGAGGCTGTAGTGAGGGTGAACAGCAATAGCCTCAGAAACTGAGCAGCTACAGATATCTTGCAAGCAAACTGCTCACTACTATGGTGCAAGCATGGTGCACATACAGACCTGGGGACAGAGCAGTGGTTTGTGAATGCCACAAAATGTTGCCCAGATGTTTAAAGAGAAATTTAGGTGCCCAGTAAGACTGACATAAATTCAATGATTACTGAGATATTCTTTCACATTTACACTGGCATATTTGTGTCTGGTGGATTGTAACAGTGATAAAAAGGATAAAAATGTTTCCTAGGTGTTCTCCCTGATAATTCAAGTAATGATGGTGTATGTGGTTAACCTAATTCCCAACAAAAAGTATACTCCTAAACGTATTCCTCTCCTGTGAGGGATATAGGGACAGAGTTTGTTTGCCTGTACAGATGTTTGAGAAAAGTATACTCAAAAAGTAGGGAAAAGACTTCTCTGACATTTTAAGTTTACAAAGTCCTATCGGTTTGTATTATCAGAAAACGAAAAATAAAAAGTGAGAAGAAATATCACAATGAGAAGATTCTGTAATTTGGGATCCCTTGACTCCAGAAAACAATCTCTGAACTTGCCAGATATATTCAGGAGATTAAAAGGAAAGGGAAGGAGTATTGGATGGCTACATATGAAATGGTTTTACTCTGCCAACCTGTTCTAAACCAATAATTCAATTTCAATAAGAAAATGGAAACCTTGTGTCTGTCTTTATAGGAATGACTGGTAAATTACATTTGGTTAACCATTTTCTTCCTACTCGTTCCTAATACGGTACACTTCTTTTTTTTTACCTTTTTGCAGGACTAGCAATGAATCTTTTCATATTGAAAAGATCAGCACATATTTTATGCACAAAGATCACAGTTCCAAATACATTTCTGCAGCAGACCACCTCCAGCAATAGTCTAAATAATGTTTAGAGAGGAGTCCACCTACAGGGAAAAAGTAGCCCAGACACTTATCTGATCAGAGATGAAGAGGCAAAGATGATGAAGTTATTCACTGAAGTAGACCCTATAGTTCTTCTGCCATCAGCAATATATTCAAGGAATTGATTGATAAGGCTTGTTTTCATGCAATGAATGTCTGAAGAATGAGGAAGGAAAAAAGAGGATGCACCATGTAAGAGTAAATGTGATTGGAGCACAGAAGCAGGTGGCTGACAGGAGATAATACAGCATATAACCTGTACTGTCAACTTGTCTTTTGTCTTTCAAAAAGAAAAAGAAAACATGAAGTAAAAAAAAGTAAAAAGAAAAAAAAGAGAAATTCAGAAAGAAGGAATCAAGCTTTTCCTCCCTTTTTCAGCAATGTCATTGCTTACTTAAACTACTGTGTACTTATTCCTTTCTCCAGTGATGTCCTATTGTCACCTAGAAAACCAAGCTTTATGAACAAATTTTGTGCTGTTAGAGTCTATTGAAAAAGGTAAATGCTCTCACTGCAAATTCCAAAGTGCCCGTTGTCCGATTCATGGGCTTGCTGAAATACTAACGCACAAGTAACAAAGAGGTTTCCTCAGCAAATTGCTGAGAACTGTTGGTAAAATTCCTGAAAGAACTGTGAATAACCTGTGTGATGAATGGGGTCGAGAAATCTCATCATCTTCATATATCTGAGGAGAGCTTAATTAATTCAAATGAAGAAATTAAAGGTGTATGAAGGGGATTAAGGCAAAAGCTGAAAATAAAAATAGATCTGCAAAATATTAGATCTCTCCTAGCCTCAAAAGAGATCAATTAAACCTTTACAAGAGAAAAGGCACTGAAAAGGTCTCCTGTGGGGCCAGCAAAAGTCTGAAGTGTAATATTTTGAAAATGCCATAATTTAAGGAGAACACAATGTGTTATTTTTATATGCTGCAGAACCCCACAACTCCACCTCCCTCTCCTGTTAAAAATGCTACCCAACTAGCTTAATACTCGCAACTCTTTGACACAGTGTCCTGGATTTTAACACTTTCTGCCTATTTTATTTCCCATGTCTGCAGCAGTTCCAGAAGTCAGTCACCCCAGTGCTATTATTCTCCATAAATCAGAGAGGAGTGATTGATTCCTTTATAAATTATATGTACCACACAGGAGACTGGCTGGTAAACACTGCGATAGTAAACAGGCCTTCTCTTTATACGTACATTTTTGAGAGTCCGGCACAAAAAGTTTAAATTTCTGATGAACTCCTTGCTCCATCTCTAATTAGCATTAACACTAAAAACACTATTCACTATTCATATTTGCTCATCTCCTTATCTTAGATTAACCGCTGTTTAATATGTGCTTAAAATTATTCTGCACATCATCAACTGATCTATGTGAAACAGCACAGAGAACAAAAGAAGCTTAATCTTCCATGAAGCTTCAGTCAAGTGAAACTGTACATAATCCAGAGACAGTTTCTTTTTGATAACCTGCACTTAATACACACTGCATGTCTTCCCTCTCTCTGCCCCTGCATATTTTGAATCTGCTTATTAGAATAAAAAATAGCCCTGTGGGTTTTTTTTTGGGTTTTTTTTTTTTTTGCTAGATTTCATGCACTTTGGGCCTAATTGTGCAAACTCTTTGCATTGGGAACGATGGTTGAGCTGTCCCATGGACATGACTCTGTGCTAACAGCCATGACACCAGCGGGACCACTTGCAGAAACATTACATCCAGGAAGAAAGAAGACTTTGTGAGATGAGGCTTTGAATAGCAGTTGTAGCTGCAAATGACTTGAGACACACAGTTGCCGTTTGGTCTCCTAAGATGAAATAGAAACAAACAAAAAAAAACAACCCAAGATCCTTCCCATAAACAAGTAAAGAGGACGTTAATATACTGAATTATTAAGGTGTGACAGTGGAGGTTAAGCTCTTGTTAGCGAGTAAGAACATAAATTGCATCACTGAATCCTGTGTTTTTCCAAATTACTCACTAAGTAAGTAAAAGAGGGCTCAACAAACGGTCACAGTAAAACAAAACCAATTTTCTGTGCCTTGAAACATTTTATATTTAAAAAAAAAGTCACCGGGGAGTTTTAGCAAGATTTTAATTTTTAGTAACACATCCCCCAGCGCCCTGCCGCATAACACGGTAAATTAAAGCCCGAGACTGAGCGAAAGGCGTTTTTGCCCCTTTAGCCGAACCGTGCCCTGGCAGGAGCAAGGTGCCGGCGGGCATGTCCCCGCAGAGAAGCGCAGCCCCTTCCTCCGCGGCCCCT
>NW_009216463.1:0-2316 GCF_000690835.1 Fulmarus glacialis
CAACCTTAATGATTCTATGATTCTAAGCTCTCCCCCACCCACCTCCCCGAGTAGCAACAGCAGGCACAGAAGAGGCAGATACAGAGAGAACAAACCATTGGTCTTTTTTTTTTTTTTGAAAAAGCTAATAATAAATAACAAAAAAAGCGCGCCCCCGGGGGGCCAGCCACAACATGCGGGCCCCCGCCACAAACACGGTGGCTCTCCCCAAGGGCACAGCCATGGGAGCCATGCTGTGCACCATGGGACACGCCGGGTGCTTGCACATCACCCCTGGTTTCTGCCAGTCCCTCCAGCTGCCCAAAACAACAGCCTTGGAGGGGCAGAACCAGGAGCAGGACTAACAAATCTATCTCCCTGGCAAGTAATTTTGGAGGTGCTAGCCTCAGACAGCAGACTCAACAGCAGCAGCCCCATTCAAGAAGTGCTGCCCTGCCGGCCGGGAGATGGGGAACTGGGTCTGGGCCAGCCACCACATCCGCCTGTTCACGAGGTCTGGCACCGAGAGCGAGTGAAACTCCAGCCCGTCACTCCTCCCATTGGCATCCACCTCATCGTAGCCGCCTTCTTGCTGCGCCCGCACATTGGGGTGCAGCCACTTGTAGTAGGTGACTCTCAGCACCAGCCCCAGCAGGTAGCAGGGCAGGGCGGCGGAGACCACCGGGATGAGGTACGAGTGCTCGTCAGAGGGGGACCGGCACCAGAGCCAGGACAGGGCCAGCAGCGTGCTGTCCACCAGGATGAAGCCATGATAGATGATGCTGCGGTACAGCGTCCTCCCCTGCGCCACATTGAACCAGCTGAAGTAGAGGATCACGGCCACCATGGCCCGGTAGAGCTGCTCGGGGCCAGGCGACTCCATGAAGTCCGTGCCCTGCAGGCTGACCCAGAGGAACATGGCCAGCCACACGAGCGGGAAGTGGACAGCCACGCCGTAGGGCCAGAGCAGGGCAAAGAGGGCGACTGTGAGGATGCGGGGGCAGATGAGGAAGAGGTTCCACAGGAAGTAGACGATGGAGGAGCCCAGGCTCAGCTCGTACTTGTCCTGCAAGAAGGAGCGCAGGGACTGGTGGTAGTCCAGTAGAGACCAGGTTACACACAGGAACGCAGTGCAGATCCCCAGTCCTGCAAACACAGTGGTGGAGATGCTGAGGGCATTGAGCGGGGCCCAGCCCAGCTCAAACCTCCCCCTGCCCGGCATTGCTAAAACAAGCTTCCCACCAGCTGGCAAAGCAGCTGCTGCAGAGGGTCAGAGCCTCAGCACCTGTATCCCTCCCCTGGCCTTCCGCCCTCCCTGAGGAGGAGGCTGGTGCCCAGCCTTGCCAGGACATGGGGAAGAAGCGACAGGACCGAGCGTCTCGGCAGAGCCCATCTCCCAGCCAGGGAAGCCCCCAGCCCACACGGGCAGGAGATGAGTGCTGGCTCCACCCAACCAGCGCATGATTGGGCTCCCTGTTTCATTGTAGTGACACTTGCTCCCCACCCCAGGACGGGCATCAAAGCCCCTCCTCGGTGGCCAGCGCTCCACCCTCCGTCCACATCCACAACAGCATCTTCCCACTCCCCAGCAGGCTCCCGATTTCTCTCCTGACCCTCAGACTCCTGAGGCATATAGGGGAATGACCACAGAGATCCCCCAGTTTCAACCCTCCCACCCCAAGCCCAGCATAGTCCATTGGGGTATGTGAGCACAGGACAGGGGTCCACCCTCCTGTGTGTCACATCAAGGGAAGGAGTGACGTGGGAGAATAACACCTCAAGGAAGGACAGACAAACTGTCCTGCTCGGTCCCGCAGCCCCTGGACAGCCCATCTGGTCTGTCCCGTCCAAGCCCACTCTGATCTCAAGCCTGCACCCCCGCAGCCCCCTTCTCCTGGCCCCAAACCCCTCACCCTGGGAGGGCTCTGCCTTGTTTGTCCGCAGGATAACGTAGAGGAGCAGGGTGAGCTGTGGGGTGTTCTCCAGGAAGGTCTCGAAGAGGCGCAGCATGCTGATGTCGTGGGAGAGGAAGGCCATGTGGCTCTGCTCCTCCTCCTCCTCTGCCTTCGCCCAGCACACCTTCCAGCCCACCTTCAGAGCGTGGAGGCACCTGTGTGGGGATCGGGCCAGTGGTGAGGGGCTGCTGGGTGGCAAGGCAGCGCGCCCCTCGGTCCTCACGCTGCCCTGGCAGGACAACTGAAAACGCTCCAATTTATGCTCAATCCGCTCCCTCCCCCTTCCCAAGCCAAGCACCGCAGTGTCCACACGATGCCCAGCCGCTGTGTGAAGTTCAAGCATGAAACCAAGCATCGCCCTCGGCGGAAACAGCCGGACTAT
>NW_009216463.1:2365-2684 GCF_000690835.1 Fulmarus glacialis
GAGGACGAGACAAGGCGTCGGGGCGTTCACCACTCCCGCAGGCTCAAACACCCAGCCCTGCTCGGTTTGGCAGGAGGCCTCCGGCAGCGGCGACAGGACCGTGCGTGAGACAGAGCAACCGTGAGACGGAGCAAAGCCGGTGCTTTGGGACGTGGGTGCGAAATTTCAGCTGGAGGGACGCAGGTGGCTCCCACCGACAGTTTCCACCCCGGGGCTGGGCCACACCGCTCTGCGTGGGGAGCCCCTTGGACATCCCGACACCCAGGGGCTCCCTAGGCAGAGCGGTAGCTGCAGGGGGTCGGGCCCCTGCTCCCCCGCA
>NW_009216464.1:0-264 GCF_000690835.1 Fulmarus glacialis
CGCAGACACAACCGAAACCATGCCGACGCAGACCCTGTGGGTAACGGCAGTCTGTCATTACAGCTTGTTTAAGAAAGAGCCGCTCCTGTGTTTTTCCCTTTTCCCAGTATTTCTGGCACTGTTCCTTACCAAACCACCCCTTTCACCCCTACCTTCCCTCCGGCACAGCTCCGACCCTCCTTCCTGCAGCAGGTGGGATGCGAGCGGACGATGGGAGGGGGCCGAGGAAGACCTCCCTCCCCGCCGGGGTCTGCTCCTGCCCCC
>NW_009216464.1:286-693 GCF_000690835.1 Fulmarus glacialis
GGGGGGGGCCCGAGGAAGCCCCCCCCCCCCGCCGGGGTCTGCTCCGCCCCCCCGAGCCAGCTCCCGCCCCACGCCTGGCGCAGAGACCGGGGACCCGGTCTGTGTGGGTGTAAATGGGTTTACACCACTTACTGACGGGCGGCGTCATTAGCTCCGAACATCTCCCGTCTCTCTGGGAGCGAAGGAAGCCTTTGGCTCCTTTATGGGGAAGATGCAAGAGCCGGCCCGTGTTGCAAACGGGCAGGCTCACGTAATTAGCAGGGACGCTCATTATTTTAAGCGAGACTCGGCACCGTTTCCCAAACCCCGAGCAAGAGCAAAGTCAGCGCCGAATGCAGGATACCTTTAAGGCTGGCTCAGACAATAAAATCAAAGGCAGTCTGATGATGAGAGGTCTCCCTCCCTCC
>NW_009216465.1:0-5453 GCF_000690835.1 Fulmarus glacialis
TCAAATACGATGGATAGTGGCTTAGCACCAGACATCTCTGTTTTGGCACTTGAATCACTCCACTGGTGTTTAAGTATTGTTTCAAGGGTCACTTTTCAACATAGAGATGATGTTTCACGATAGAGATAAATATTAAACCATACAGGTAGTGTTGGAGAAGAAATAAAATTAACATCAGTGAAGCACTTGCTATAGTAAATATTTTGCAGGCTTCCCCTGAACACTGCAGAGCTTTCCAGACAAGCATTCAAATGCATCTGAGATTATTTGCTTTTTATATAGCCACCTCTCTTGTGTTTATTTGATGTGTTTTTTCTGCCTTTTCTCGAGTCCAGATTTTGTGTTTTGTTAACATTACAGACAGTGTTTCCCTGTGTTTTTAAGGAGTGACATGAAAATGTAGTGCTTCTCTCACTTCAACTGGGACATTAGTGACAGCCTTTTGTAGCCAGAGACTTTTGTTTTTTGTTTTTTGAAAGATTTGCTGAGGATTTGGCTGTCAGTCGTGTAACGACTTTAAGCAGATGAGAAAAGCTTTCTGCCACCGCTGGCACATCAACAAGACATAAGAAGTTGAAACAGACTGGCTTTGATTGGAGTTGTTAGTACCAGGCAGGCTCACAAATATGATCATTAGTTCTCTAATTTCACTGGCAAATCTTTCCATAGCATTGGAAGAGCCCCAGAAAGCATGCTGGTGTTTTGTAAATGGGTGAATTTAAAACCTGAGGTTGAGTCCCTGGCACCCATTAAAAAATAGTTTTGTTTTTGATGGAGCGAGTTCTTCACAGCAAAGCCAGATTAGAAAGCAGCCAGGACAATGGTGTGGCTTCCCAAGCCTCCAGTTTAAGTAACAATATTCGCTTTTATATAGCTGACCTCTCAGTCCCTGCTGAAATGATCTCGCTCTTGAATGCCATTAGTGGGAAGGCGATGGCTTTGGATGGTCTTGTTGGTTTGATCACATGCTTTCTGCACCTTTCCGTGCTGAAGAAACAGCCCATTTTAATAGAAATGCCACGACACTTTCTGCTGTCGGCTGGACACGTGCAGAGGTACCTGGGTGCAAACAGGGCGAGGGTACATCACGGGCTGCCGCTTCCTCATCTTCCTGCTCCTGAAGTGCATGGCTTGCTCCTTGGATTTTAGAAGGCAAGTGACACCATTGTGAATGCCAGAAGCACTGGTCCCTTATTTAAAATGTTTTCTTCTACATCTTCTCCTTAACAACTGCAAATAGGCAGTAAGTATAGAGGGGGTTTATAAACTATTGAGGAAGCAGTTGCTAAGATCACCTGCCAGGGGCTGTGGTGGAGACAGGCGGCTGTGCTGCAGCCCTCTTTCTCAGGAGAGTTTCTTCGGTGCCTGCTCTCGTGGAGGCGAGGGAGGTGGAGTCGATGGCTTGGTTTTCAGAGTTGATGAGCAGCTTGGAAGGAGGCAGTGGTTTCTCAGGATTTCTGAGCCTCTGGGCGGGAATTTAGCTGACACCTGTCTCCTGGTCAGCCTTGCAGGACACAGGTCAAGGAAGCAGGGAGCACTTCCCCGTCCCTGGTCTGGCCACTCACCATGTAAAGGTGTGAGGACACAGCGGCAGCTTGGTTCAGATATGAAGCTACGAGCACTCAGGTGGCACACAGTGGCATGTCAGTGTGGAAATGTGGCTACAAACTTGTCCCTCCAGCACAGGCCAGCTAATGCAGAGGTGCAGGGACTCCGATCTGAGCCTCCGGTTCACCTCTCGGAGGAAGCTGTCTCCAAGGACAGAAAGTTGGGCTGGAGTCCTTTGAAAATGTGTCTGTGCCTCTGTATATTTGGAATTGATATCGATATGCAAATTTAAACATTTTGCACTAAAAAGAAGTGCTGAACATTATCCAGCCCAGGGCCCCAAGAAAATGCAACTTTGGGTTGAGAAATTCCATGTTTGGGCAAAAGATGAGCTTTGCAATAATAGATGTAATCCCTGAGGAGGAGGATTTGTGGGCAGAAGGCTGAAGATATAGCTACAGAGCCACAAAGCCTGAAATTTATTACAAGAACATTACTATCATGCATGCGGGGTGTGCTTGTGCATGCATTATACTCACATTAATATGATGAGCACAGGACTTTCTGATATGGCATAACAGGTTTATTGGCTTGAGTTAGGGGAGGAGTATTTTATCTACAAATGAGCAGGTGATATTTTATGAGGGAATTTCTTTTAAGGAAGATCCACATTTGGTGAGCTGGTTCTTTATTAGTGGTGGCAATTTGAGAGGATTTCTAATATTAGAAGTCCCGGGGAGGAATATGTTAATGCCATAATGTTCTTATGCTATGTGAGAGGTTATATTATTGATGTGATACTTTTTTTCATGTGTCCATATAACTTATCACATACATTTCAAATGTTAGCAGTTCTGGAGATTTGCAGCTTCTTCCTGAGAACCAGAAGCAACAGAGGCAGCTCTTGCTGCAAAGACACACGAGATGCAGGCAGCCTACAGAAGAATGTTGTGGGCACTTGGCTGTCTTACTCTGCCTTTCTTTATTTTGAAATTCAGCCCTAAATCTGGAAAAGTTGAACATATTTAACTCTGAGCCTCTACTTTCAGAAGATGGATGGTTTATGAATCAGGACCTTTAAGTATAAAAACTAGTAAATTATGATTAGCGTGGTAGGTTCTCTATTGAAAGAGCACGTTTTCTTGTCCTCTGTCTCTGCACATGGGCACACAGACACACACACACATTTACTTTCCATCTTTATCAGATTGTCATTTCAACCCACTATTGTCATGGGATAGCCTTGGATTTAAGGAGCGGAAGACTTACAGAGACCCTGATAACATCATTATGATCACGGTCAAAAATAATTAAAAATATTTATTTAAAGATGTTAGATTTGTTCTATTTTTGTGGTCAACCTGTCTGTAAGATCCACAAGTATGGGAAAGGAACTATTAGCTGTGGAGAAACATTTCACTAACTGCTAGAAGTTCTTCTTTATGTCAGCTTTTTAAAGGAGGTGCTAACTGCCTAAAATGAGGAACTGCATCTTTTTCTTTTGTCTTTCACAAGTGCTTTGGAATCCCCTAACGTTAACCTTAAATCATTTTAGACCAATTATGTTATGGTCCTGCAGAAGGCAACTTACCTCCTTCATCTCCTGTCATTTCCCCATCTATCAGAGGTGTTTGTTTATACCTGTTTCCTTTGCTAAATACTTAAATGTCTATGAATTAAAAAGCAATATATAAAACCTGGCTATCAAGTAATGTGAAGCTAAGATGCCCTCTTAATGCAGTGATCTTATAGCCTGGAATAATATGACCAATATCGTTTCTGAAGCCTGTTGTATACAGTTAGCACCCTACAGGCAGGTAAGAGAAAAGCTTTTGAACTTACAAAAAGTCATGCCCTTTAATCAGATGCTGCTAATCTTTTGAATTTGCTTTGCCCTGTAGACGACTGAACACACTGAACAAGTGCGCCTCAATGAAACTCGATGTGAACTTCCAAAGAAAAAAGGTAAGGAAACTTCATGAAATGTGCTGGCTTTGCCCTGGCTTTTGTGATAAGACCTCCCCAATTTAGTCTTTAAGTCAGTAATGCTCTTAAAAGTAAGTTAAGTGTATTTGACTTTAAACATGTGTGTCAGCATTATCTGGACACATGATAATGTGAATTGCTGAATCTTGAAATTATAAATAAAATAGAAAAAACCTGTGACTAATACAGCAGGAACAATACTATGTGTGTTAAAAGGGCACACACAGTACTTAAAACTTTACGTATGTGCAACTCAAGTTAGCGGGTGAAAAGAGTGCGGTTTCATTAGGCTGGCTTGTTTGCCAATGCCATGTGAGTACACAATGGAAAATCCTGCTCGGAAAAAATGGAAGCTGCTCAGATGAAAACAATAGCTTTTCTTTATTTCTTGTACTGACTTATCCCGGTTAAGAATATGAAAATAAACTCTGTCATCCTTACAAGTTCCTATGTAAAACAGGAATTATTTGAGCTTAAAGGGTTTCGGCGAGGACTGCAGAAACTGCTTATTGATTTTTAGAATTTTGTAACATGCCTAGTGTTAACTGTTGAACATTTGGTTTTCTGGTCACAGATTCCCCCAAGCCCTTCAGTAGTGTACAATGGTAGTTGTTGGCTCTGAGAAATCTTGGTGTCTGTTTTTCCTTCCTTGGAGTGTTTGTGTAATGCTTTTTAAAAACTACCTCCGAGAGCTGCATTTTTGGTGTCTTTGCAGATTCAGTCTATTCATACTCTATTCACTGTTTGAGGGAACTTGGACAAAGAATGGTTTTAATGTCCAGATATTCTGCCTTCGGCACATGCCCATTTTTTCCTCTGTGTATGTAGCCTCTTTAGCGTGCATTTTGTCCATTCACTGGCGCCGCAGGGACCTCTTCTCTTCACTGCTTCAGACCTGATGGATTTTTCTTGTCTTTGATAAGTGCCAACGCTTCCCACATCAAACACCCACATCACACCTGACAGAAGGAACAGTAAAATCCCCTGACTACATGATAACTTTATGATTTGGGCAGGTAGGCGCTATAAGAAGAGGCTTAGGTCCTTCAGCAAAAACTAACTCAATCGATTGTGTCGTTGACCTGCTTGGAGCGGTGTCTGGTTTGTGTCCATGCACTGGTGCACTTGTGATCACGCAGAGATACTGGAGCTGCACAAGAGACAGAATTACAAAAAGCAACATATAGGTGAACGCTGATTGTCCTCTGGAAGTTTTGTTTAGTTCCTGTTCTTCTCTTCAACAGTATTTTGGGTTTGGTGTGAGGTTTGTATGCTTCCTTGCTTGCTTCTTTAAGTGTCTGATTATGTTGGGTTAAAAAAAGGAGGATTTTCTTGTTATCTTTGTTTTTATTAGTTTTTTCTGCCACTCCTCCCTGTTCTGAATGGATTGAAGCCCTCAGCTGCTCTCCTTGCAGATGACCATTAATTTGCTATGGGAGTGAGACTGCCTTACTTGGTACCCGTTCAGAGGGACAGAAGCTAGTTGGGTCCATACCTGCACGAGGCCAGGCAGAAGCAGAGCACAAAAAAATATAGAGAAAGAGGGGACGAAGGAGATTTGGGATGATGGAGGCAGAGCAAGTGAAAGTAGAAGAGAACGTGGGGGAGAGAAGAGGGAGGAGAGACTGCTGACAGGAGGAAATGTAAATGCAAGTGTAAAAACTGGAAATTGGGTCTGGAATTAAACACTGAACCAACTAAATTTTTTTGCTGTAGCTACTGCCTTTCCTAATAATCTCTATGGTGATCTGAACAATGAAATGCAAGATCAGCTTGCTTTGGAGGTTCAGCATAACAGGTTTGCACAGGACTAGCGCAGCTGCTTGAGTGATTCATCAAAATATGGCCAAGTGAGCTGCCAGGCAAGGTTACTGAGAAAGCCAGCACGGGGTGAGTGTTCCTCACCGCCCGCTCTTCAC
>NW_009216465.1:5484-16581 GCF_000690835.1 Fulmarus glacialis
TTCCCACCGTGGGCTGCTCTCTTCCCCTTGGCTTCATTGAGCTGCATACAGAAATCCTCCTCTATGTGTTGCAAATATGTCCGTAAGCGATTTGGACAGACAGAGATTAGCCTTTGGATTAACTGCCTTCTGCAGCTGTCGATTTATGAGAATTCCTGCCCCCAGCTGGAAAAATGTGGCAGAATTCCACCGCAAATAAACCCACTTTCTGCCTTTTGTTAGCATCCCTCTGTATCTTAGGCAAGTACACCCTCAGTCAAAAAGCTGTACTATTTTAAATCAACTGTGACAAATCTGTGAATCAAAACCTCTTTCTCTTTGGCAAATGTTATCAGTCACTCCTCAAGAAACTTGCCCCTTCTTGTCTTCCCAAACATAATGGTATTAAATGGACTTTTGAATATGCTCCAAAGCCATGCACTTGATTTCACCGTAGGTCATAGAAGTATACAGTCACTGCTCCAAGATGTCTGCTCCGCCTGTGTAAGATGAATCGTTGCTTTCAGACCTACTCTTGATCCACTGTCCTCATAGCTGGTGACATGTCGGTTGGCAAAGTGCTCTCTGCGGTTTTTTTAGGACAGTCTCGTTTGTCAGGGTGCTCTGATATCTAACAGGAACAGTGGGTCATTCAGGATGTTCGTGGCTTCCAGCATTTCTACTGATTCCATCAAAAGAAAAGCACATTATGTCACAGGATTCACAGTGCAGCTGAATTTCGAGTGAGTCACCATGGCAGCATTTCAGTATCCAGATATTTCATTTGTCTGATTTTATTTCTGATGAAACACAAGCATGTTTCGTTACCAATTAAAAGAACTAAACTAAAACAAACCTTTTTTTTATTGAGCTGCAAATTTTGACACCAAAATCCCTCTGTATTTTCTGAGTGGTTCCTGGGCAGAATGCAATCCTATCTTTGTTGTGCTTAGACGCAAAACTTGTTTACTACCAATATCCATTTCTGTTCATCTCTACTTTCTTTAAAAAAAAATCTTAAAACTTATTTTCCTCTAAAAATGATTTAAAGTATATTCACCACTGAATTTATGTTTATTTCTGGCTCTTACTCTGTGCTCTCCTCTTGGTGTTTTTCACAATGTCTCTACCACTTCGGCTAGTTTAATCGATTCCAGCTTGTAGAAAATACAGGCTAAATCCTGTGAGTTCATACAGTAATGTCAGTGCAGCTACAGGGATTTGTGTCAGCCAAGAATCTTCTTTAAGGTCCCTTTGGCATATTGGGATGTACAACAAATTAAAAAAATATATTTTTATCCTATTGGCTGGAGCCATCAACGCTTCAGCAGTGGTATGCTTTGTAGATATAATTACCGCTACTAAATATTTAAAAGTACATACCCTTGCGGTTTTTGAAATATCCACTTTGTGGCACTACTAAGACCACAATAGATGGATTTTTAAGTGCCTGAGTCTGTGCAGTCCTTTGCTCTGTATATGCATACAGCCAACTGTCAAGCTGAAACGAAGGCAGAGCTGTCTGATATGCCATTTCTTCCCTGCAGACAAGATGGCCAAAGTAGTATTAGCCTTTCTAGCCCCTTTCCTGCCGCTTCACTAGCTGCTTAATTTTTCTCTCGAGCTAGCAGCAGAACTAAGATCTCCATTCATTTCTGTAAACTAACATCAGCTGCAGGAGCACTGCAGACCTCAATGTTAACAGATAAAAGAGGAATGACTAAACGCAAAATTTTGTAGCTATATTTTATTTTATGGTTTGGACATAAAACATCTGGCCGACTTGAAGTGATAAACTGGCAAAAGCTTTTGGCATTAGTGAGACCGGCACACTATTGATCCCAATCTCCAACTTTTCAGGTTTCACATTATTTAAGATTTTGGGGGTTCTGGTAAAATTTGTTTTACATTTTCCAATTAGGCAGGCCAGCAGAGAGCTAGTCAGAGATGGGAGATAACTTTACCATCAAAACTTCATAGAAAAATACTTCTAATAATAGACTTCTAAAATGAGAATTTTTCCAGTCCCAAAATAGTCTTTCTGGTTTAGCACCTCATTTTAGTCTGACAGCCTGTCATATTTTATTGCCTTCATACTGCTTCCAAGAATGTGAAGAGCTGTTTGGATGTCATGTAGGTGAAGTTAGTTTGTTCTGCTTTAAAACAAACGTGCAAGAATAATGCATATAAACCCGGTTCAAAATCAAGGGAAGGATACTCATTAGCAACTGTGGGCTTCGCATCCTTAGAGAACAGCGAGTTCGACACTGACTGTGCGCTTCATGCTGAAGATGTATCTTTTTTGTTTGAGCAGATGATAAGAAAAATGTCACAGGGAGAGCTTTTTTTCAAGGCGCATGTTGTCTGCATTGCAGAATAGCTCCTGGAGCTGCCTAAACATAAGCACTCCTCCGCAAGCCCCAGGCTGAGGGATGAGACCTGGAAGGGCTGTGGGGCTGCTGCTGCTTCGGGAGAGGTCGGGGGAAGCCAGAGACAGTGGGGCAGGCTGGAGGTCATCAAGTTTGGGGTGCCTCTGGATGGCAAAGGCCAGGAAGACAGTGGTTGGCACTGTAGGAAAGCTCACCTCAGTTGTAGATGCTGCCCCATCCAAGACTGAGCTTGGATGCTCTTCCACACCACACCTCCATGGCTGCCTTCGCTCAGACCCACCCTAAGCGATACCTCCAAATATTATTTTAAGCATCGTGGCTATTTATCTGTAGTTACGTTCCTGAAACATAAATCTTGTTAGACGTACCTGGTCTATGAAGTTTATAGGTGTTTACTTAGTTCTTGCTGCAAAACTAAGTGTAGCACCGGATATTTGCTGTCTTCATTTCTTAAGTGGCTCACATTGCTGTAGTACCCAGCTACTTCCCAGTCTTTACCATGTGTATCTTAACACCATCCCTGCAAGTCAGGATCCCTCTGCTTGGACCTTTGAAAACCCATTTTCTTCTAAACAGTCACTATGGGCATCAGTCGTACACAGTGCAGTGCAATCCACCCCACAGAAGCCAAGAGGCATTGATGGGACTCATGAGCTCCCTAATATAGAGCGGGCTTTTATTCCTTACTTATTAAGATGCTCGCTGCAGTCTTTACAATTAAATGAAGGAGGCTGTTATGAAAGGACTGATGACCTATCTTTCATAAACTATGTTCAGGGAGACTTTACTGCGTGTTGCTCACATGGAGCAGCACAATTGCATTAATTCAAATAACAAGTAAAAGCACCTGCTTTTAACCTGTGCCACTTGCTGTTTTCCAGAGTGAAGATTCAGATGAAGAAGACCTCTGTGCTATCAGTAATAAATGGACTTTCCAAAGAACCAGCAGACGATGGTCTCGGGTGGACGACATTGATGCTTTGCTTCATCGATCAGACAGACATGGATCTTCTGGGGACATTAAAATGAAAAATACAACAAGCAGCGAGAGTGTCCTTACAGATCTGAGTGAACCTGAGGTCTCATCTATTCACAGCGAGAGCAGTGGGGGAAGTGACAACAGGAGTCAATCCGGCATCAGCAGCGCTGCCAGGGAGACCTGCGACTGCTCTGGCCAGCATGATGTAGAAAGCACGCTGCTGCAAGACTCCACTGCCATAAACACCGCCCTGTTCCCCAAGGACAACCTGAAGAATGAGAAACCAACACGAACCAAAGCAAAAACCTTTCTAAAACGCATGGAGACACTAAAAGCAAAAGGTGTGCATGGAAAACTAAAAGGCTCGGGAAGAACGGGTCTTTTAGAGATAAGTGGACCTGTTCTCCAGTATGAGCCGAAATCCTTGAAAGACATGCACTGTGTACAAATAGTCAATGGCGATCTCCAAAACTTAGGCCAAGATTCAGTCAAAAGGGGACTTTCCTTTTCTGCCAAATCCAGCAGTGACAGCAGTCAGTCCGAAAACAGCAGCAGTGGGGTGAGCACACCGTGTTTGAAGGAACGCAAATGCCATGAAGCAAACAAGAGAGGCGGGATGTACCTGGAGGACCTGGATGTTCTGGCAGGAACGGCCTTACGGCAAGTGGCGGACCAAAATCGCAAAAATGAATTTCATTCCCAAGAGAACTTGGTTGTGCATATTCCCAAGGATCATAAACCGGGGACCTTCCCAAAGGCACTTTCTATCGAAAGCCTCTCACCTACAGACCACAGTAACAGTGTAAACTGGAGGACAGGCAGCATCTCGTTGGGAAAGCAGAACTGCTCTACTCCAAAAGAGTCCGGATTGATGGCTTGCTGTCCTAAAGAGAGCAGAATTAGTATTTATGACAATGTGCCAGGTTCCCACTTGTACGCTAGTACTGGGGACCTCCTGGACTTAGAGAAAGATGTCCTTTTTCCTCATTTAGATGACATTTTGCAACATGTCAATGGACTCCAGGAGGTGGTAGATGGCTGGTCAAAGAATGTGTTGCCAGGTCTGCCAGTTGATGATGTGTCGGCCAGGGAATCTCCATCCTTGCCTTTCCAGTCACCCACACAGATCACACTTGATTTTGAAGGAAACTCTGTTTCTGATGGCCGGACCACACCGAGTGACATGGATAGAGATGGAACGTCCCTGAACGAATCTGAAGCCACTGGTGTTAGGGACAGGAGAGACTCTGGGGTGGGAGCATCGCTCACAAGGCCAAGCAGGTAGGTAGCAAAATTTTGTACACAAATCCACAGACTGTGAAATACGATATAATGAAGCAGAGGCTCTCAGCCTGGGAGTCAGAAGGTGCAGGGTACCATTGCAGTTGTACTCATCCTGTGTGGGGTTGGGGACTTCCCTGGGAAGGGTGGGACTTTGGGAGAAGGGACATCCTGCTACGGAAATTCTTATATAGAATCAATGGAGAATTGGTTTAATAGAGCAAACTAAGGCATTCTTTTCTCTCTTGATCCACTGATTACATAGTAGGACCCTGTATATGTTGTGGGATGTATTTTCAATTGTCTTCTAAGTTATGCACCCCAGTATTTATGCGTCAGTAGCCTTGTGCACTTTTTTTATGCACTGGTCTGCTCTAAAAATGTGTCCCTTTGCGCTCAACGAGAATTTCCCTACCCTGCCTCAGGCCCTTAGGTGACAGGGTGAGATGATGGTATACAATTGACTTCTTAATAAAAGTGAAAAGCTGGATTTTGTTAATAGTTTGCAGACCTGTTTTAAGTCAGAGGGGTGAGTTCCTCTTGAGCCAAGGGAGCAAGGTCCTGGGTAAAGGCCTTTGTGGATCCATACTGCTGTGTGTAGGGTGGCTTTGTACGTGCAAAACAGTGAGAAAATAGCTGGTATTTTCTGATCTGCCATCAGCCTTGTCACATCCTCACAGATGATTCTGCCATGCCATGGTTTACTGTTGCGTGTGCTTGCTCACCACCATCACAAGCAAGTGAACTCGAGGAAACTACTGAGTAAATGAGCAGTGCCAAGGTTTTTAGGATTTGAGCCAGAGCTCATGTTTAGCAAAACAAGAAACCGAAATGAGTTTTTTTCCGATGTATCCAGTATATAGAGAAAGTGCATTGGAGTAAAGAGAAGATGTGAGTGGCTCAATAGCTTGGTGGTTACAGCTCTTGCCAAGGAGACACAGGGTTCAATCTCTTCTCCAAAAAATCCTTCAGTATTTAATAATAGAGATATTTGGAGAACCTCATCTCCAAATACCTTGGTGGCAGGCCGGTCCCTTGGGAGGTGAGGGACCAGGCATCAAATCCCGGTTCTGAGTCAGGGAGAAAACGTTTGAATTTCCATCTCCCACATCCTGTCGGAAATGTGTGGGCTAAAGGGCATAGCAGGCAGCACTGCTTCCCTGGGTACATGGACGGGACCCACACCCACTTGTGAATCTAACATTAAAAAAATCAAAGTTTGGGCATTTCCAAAATTAAAGAGATTGAGCAAATTGTTTTATTTGCCTCCAAGCTACATTTTCTTTCAGTTGACACACCACGAGCCATAGTGTGTGTATGTTTATGTATGTTTTGTATATTGCCCAGCACTATCTCACAGTATACCATCTTTTTCTGCCCAGTTAAAGTAGTTGTCTGATTTTTCTATTGTTTCTTTTGCTAAAGGCGATTACGATGGCATAGTTTCCAAATCTCCCATCGCCTGAGCCACTCCATTGCATCACTTCACATCAGCAATCAGTCAGCAGCCCAACTGAATCTACTGCAAAAATTCTCTCTGCTTCGTCTTACTGCCATCATGGAGAAGTACTCCATGTCAAACAAACATGGCTGGACCTGGTGAGTACCATCGATAACTGGAAGAGAGATATTTTTAGAAGAAAGTAGTTTCTCCTAATTCTGTTATTCTGATAGTAAATTCAGTAAATGCAATTAGGAGGAACAATTGACTTCAGCTGTAGAATTTGAAACTGTCCCCTTTAATCCATTGCTGCCTAGTGACTCAGTGGCAAAGTCAGAAATAGATCCTGGAGATCTGACTTAATTCCTGTGCTCTAACAGAGCCTCTCTAACAACACTCCAGTTCCAGAAAAATAAACAGGAGTAGGAGAGAGTGATTAAAAGTAGGAAATGTTTACAGTAAGTCTTCCCCAGAATTCGTTTTGTGATTCAGAAAGAAACAGCTGCTGATGATACTTCAGGTATTCAATATTGGTTTGTTTGTGCTTTAAAAGAAGGGTTAGAACAGTTTCGGGACTTTCCTCTGCAGATCAAAAGATGTAAGCTTTAGCCTAGTCCTGGGCTTGCGTTAGAGGGAGCTTGCAGCCGTCGCAGCTGTAACAGCTACCTGGTCACTCAGAGAGTGGAGTGAAGGGCAGATGGACGTGAAAGCTGGCAATGTGGCTCCTTCTGCACAACTGGCTACAGACATCTGCATGTTTAATAGTATAAGAACCCTGATGGGCCACACAGACTGAAGTATACTGGAGTGGAAACGGGCATAGATAAGAGATTATAAGTATCTGAGAAATAATCAGAAGGATAACAGAAACTTTCCCTAATACATAGAGACCAATGAGTCCAAAAATAATATGACCTGACATTTACATTGTGATTTCCATGTTCAAAGCACTCGACCAAAATCCCAGTAAATTCAGCTGTGAGTTAGATAAGACAAGTTAGAAATGGAAAAATAGATACAAGGGACTACATGTGAGATTCACCTCACTGACATCAGCCACTCCGAAAAGTTGTAAGTCTAATCTGAGCAAGTTGGGTCAGCTGTCTGTGGTCAGTAGAAAGAGACAGGCAACTCCAAAGGTAGCTCATTCTATCCAAGGCTCAGGGTTTGGGTCACCCTCCGGAGGTGCCTCGCTCCACAGTTTGTATAGAGGCAGTCTGGATGCTAACTCCTTCTAAATCTCCGTTAGAAACCTAAATTCAATAAGGTGAACCCCCAGATCGCTGTTCTCCTTTGGTGCAGCTCCCCATGGCTAGCTGACATCATCTGTACTGAAATGAATCTCACCTTAACAAACGCCAAATAAGCAGACTAGAATACAGCAAATTCTAGATCCTGCTGTTTGTACAGAAGTTTTCCATCCTGACAAGTATTTCTTCAGTTTGTATAATCAGTCTCTAAGGATTTATAAGAGTGGGACTCTAAATAGCTGTAAGGTTATATGCTGTACTCCTTCAGTAGGTCATTTAATCCAAGTTTTATCTCCTTCCCACACATATGAGAAAAATCTTTGTCACATTCAGGTCATATTCATCCTTTTTTTTTTTTAATTCCACTGCAGTCATGACTCCCACAAAGGGAATCCAGTTTATTCTCGTTTTCACCATCATTTTTGGAAGAAAACAAGCTCACCAGCTTCTCTTAAGTAATTCAACTAGAATAAATCATATAACACCAGGGATGAATCTGGCACGTAGGGATTTCCCACCATCATTTATTACTGTAAATTGTTAGTCAATAGAAATGCTAAATCATGTAACTGGTAGTATAAAAATCATTTAGCATTTTAGAGGACTGAACCTCCTTTTCTCTCAGATACCCTCTCCACTATGCTTTGCTGTGCCATTCCTTTGAGTCCGGAATGGATGTTTTAAACCGTGTTGGCTTCAGCTGGATGACAACCACGTAGTAAAAGTTTTTTGTTAGAACAGATTGTTATGCTATATCTGAGAGCCAGAGGCCATCTACTTATAAAAGTTGTCAAGAAATCCATCAGTTATACAGATTGTAAAGTGTTCGTGTGTTGTGCATTAAACATTATTTCACCATCTTTATAAAAAAGGAGGTGGCCCCAGTTACCAATTTCTCCCAGCAGTGTTACTCAGAAAGACTCTGTAAATACCCTGATATTTTCACACAGCCTGTTCATGTTAATTTTCAGGTCTGTGCCAAAGTTCATGAAGAGGATGAAAGTCCCTGACTACAAGGACAAGAACGTCTTTGGTGTGCCTCTGATAGTTAACGTCCAGAGAACAGGACAGCCTCTTCCCCAGAGCATACAGCAAGCGCTACGCTACTTACGGAGCAACTGTCTAGATCAGGTATAAACTTTACTCCAGGGACTCAGTTTTGTTTTTCTGAAAAGCCACCCTAAGCAAACAATGGTGAACCTTTTTGTACTTAGTACCAGAATTATGTGAAGATTGTTATATCTCATGTTGGGCCCAGATCTCCTCTGGTGATTTGATACCTGGTGCCAATACTAATGGTTTGTCATTTTGAGATTTGTATCCAGCTAATTTGTTGAATTCTTGTAACTATAACAGTCCTGCTGATTTGTACACAATAGCCTACCTCAAGGAATGACATGAGATCTTTGTGTCTATTGAATCACAGCTCAGGACTCCCAGCTTCTAGCCGTATCTGCACTGCTTATGCTTGACTGTTGCCACTGAGGGTTAACTGCATTCACCATTTCACAAGATATGGTACAAAAGGTTTTATTTACTTAGCAAAGAAAGAAAAGTCCAAGAATAGAGAGCAAACTCAGCAAAATATTCAAAGTATTCTGTTGACAAAGTCAGATATATCCAGATAGAGTTAGGTCAGCAGGGGTTCAATGCCAAAGCCATTACGGTGCGTTGCCTTTTACAGTGTTCTTAGCTGCCACAAGCCAGCTGGGAGACCCTCATGCTCAAAGTATTTCAGACTTTTTGATTCCCTTTAGCTACAGAGCAGGGACATACCAATCATATTTTTACTGTTCTTCCCCTAAGGATGAGGATATGTATCTTTATGAACATAGGACTGGGAGAAACTCCCTGGCTGATTGAGTTCAGTCCTCTACTATTATTGACCTCATGTCATATGACCTCTTCTGTAACTGCTTTTAGATAGTTGTAAGTTCAAAAGGAGCAACCAGCATTTTACTCCACAGACTTTGCTCCTTTCCTAGCTCTGAGCACACGAAAAGTGTGGAAGTAGTCTGAATCTTTCCATTTTCTGATCACCATTCTGGTTGCTGATCAGGTTGTTTTGTTGGGTGACAGTCACCTTCCCAAAATGGAAGTCTAAAAATTAAATGCCTAGCTGTGAATCACAGCCGTTTCCCTTTACAGCCAGTGGGGAGACACAGGCCCTTCCTATGCTTTCTCTCTGTTGACTGTAAAGAGATCCTGTAGCAGTCAGACCTTGACATCTAACTCCCGGGCGTCAAAAGTGAGGTGAGATGAGTTCTGCCTACCGTATGTGGTACGGGACTTGAGGGGTGGGAGGAATAGCCTGTTGGCTATTTATTGGAAATTTATTAATAGGGGATGAAAGGGGAAGATGCATAGAGACAACTAGAAGCAATATATTCAGTAGCTGACATGCCTGGTTATCGCTGTGGTAATCTGGGTTTGTGTACTGAGCGGGGAAACCCAGTGTAGGAAGAAAAGCGATGCAGCAAGCCTGGAATCAGTGATGGGATTGGAGGAGGAGACACTTGCCCAAGTATGAGGAACCGGAGATGTGGGGATAGGAATGGGCTTGTCAGTGGCAGAGCAACAGGAAGAAAGAGAAAAGAGAAGGGGGATAAATGGGGGAGAAAGTAAAAGGGAGGGTAAAACCAAAGAGAAAGAAAAAGCTCTTGAGAGATTTGAGGAGGTCAAAAGGAGTGTCCGTGGGCAGTCTCAGACAAATATCTGCTCCGAGAGGGAGGGTTTAGTTGCTGGGAAGCATCAGAGCTACGTGAAGGGCCATTTCAACTCAGCTTGAGTTTCCACTCAGAGTGGAATTGGGAAAATATTGAATAGAAAATGAAGGAGGAGAAGTACAGATTGGGACCATTTAAAATATCTTTCCACCAAAAACCTTTCTAGGCCAAAACCCTCCAGGCAATTCAGCTTCTCTGCTTTACAGTCACTCCCTTTGTTCCCATTTAATTCAAAGTCTCCTAATGCCCAGCCAGAGCTCTGAGCAGCCTCCAGTCTCCCCCAGCATCTTGCTTATGTGTCTCTTCCGAGCACTGCAGAAGGCAGTCTAGAGTCCTGAACAGGCATCAGAGCTTCTGCTGCAACTTGGTAAAGTTGAGGTTGCTCTAAATGATTGTAAGGTCTGGCTCCTGGCACTGAAATGCCTAAGATGGTATGAGGAGCCTCACTGTTATTTGTAGGATATATTATTCGGTTTCAACTTGTGAAACAGAAACTGCTTTGCCTTTGTCAACTGCACCTTTATTTCTGTCATGCATCATATGGCTACTTGCAGGGCAGATGATCCACAGCATGACGATAATGAAGAGATGGGGCCAGACTAACCTCTGATAAATCACTGGATTTATAGTCCCATTGTATTTACAGAATGAGTCTGTAACAGAACAGAGCCTAAAACAAGGCTATCAAGCGAAGAACTGTCCTCTTTTGAATAATTATGATTTTTTCCAAGAAAAAGGGAAATAGAAGTTTGGGTAAATATCATTAAACAAAAACATAGATGAAGAGTAGCAGAATGATGTGCAGCAGGAGATTGCGCAGGTGAGATCTGATGTCTGACCTCTCGAATAAGACTTAGCTGGAAGTTTTTAAAGCTTTTTTATACCAGCAAGGACACTTTCCATCAAAAGCAGAGAACTGGGCCTCTGCTCTCACATTTATCTGCCACATGCCAAAACTGTATTTTTTGGATCAAATTAGCATGGATCCTTCTGCATCTTCAGCACACATTTCTAAGAGGAAAAGGGATTTAAAAAGAAGAAGAGAAAGGGA
>NW_009216465.1:16612-17632 GCF_000690835.1 Fulmarus glacialis
AGAGCCAGATGCTCTTTCTTTTATTCTCTTGTCAGAACGAAGAGCAGAGCTTCACCTGTGAACAGAAATACAGTGCACCGGGATGGACACAGGGCACACTCCAGTTCTTTACTTCCTACACATAAATATAGCACACGAGCAATGCTAAATTCATCAGTAAGAAGACATAGCAGAAGAGCCACTCACGGCCAGTCTGGTGTAGCAGTTCATCTCCATATAAATAAATACGTCCCCTCACAGAGCTGCATAGTATGTAATTAGTGTCATTAATGTGCGAGTTAACAAAAGTCCTAAATACCATGTTCCTGAGCATGGGAAGTGTTCTAGGGAGAGGAGGGACCTACGTGAACTCTGTGCTGGCAGAAGTGAGGGGAGGAAGGCCAAAAGGCATTATTTCCTTGCCTTTACACATTTTTGTTGGTGGACTACGCCATGCAGAAAGCTGAACAGACCACCAGCAAGGCAGCGGGCATGGGGGAACAGAAGTCTGTAACTCCAAACCTGAAATGCGGCTTTTTCATAGGTCTTTTCCCCTGCAAAACTGAAGGAAAATAGTGCTAACACTTCCCAAATGAAACACTGTAAACTCACTTGGGAATAAATAATGTGGTTGAGGCTCAGGAATTCGCCCCGGGGGAATTCCACTGGTGAGAAGGACATAAAAGGGCAGCACTGCAGTGAAGGCATCATTTGAAGAATTACCACTTCCTTTAGAATAGAAAGCAAACAGGATAAAAATGTATTTTTGTTACACTGCACAAGTAATCCCGCTGTGGCCCCTGAAAAACTGGGGTTTTCAGTGGGATTTGGGGGAACTGTTGGAAGCAGAGAGCAGGAAGAGGAAAAAATAGATTTGGTCTTGATTTTAAAGCTCTACCAGGGTGTACTAATCTTTTGCCACAGCATTTATTACTTAGCTGAGCATAATATTTTCTTGTTAGTCTTCAAAATATATACCCAAATAAACATGACGAACCAGATTCTCAGCTGGAGTAAATCAACAGACAGTCACCCAAGCCA
>NW_009216465.1:17663-17942 GCF_000690835.1 Fulmarus glacialis
AAAAAAAGCCACTGCTGATTTATATCAGCTGAGCATCTTGCTTAAACTCTTCAGGCAGCAGGGAAACCACATGCACTCTGAACTCTCTCTCTAGGATGGGATACAGAGCAGCAGCGTTATTAACTCTTACAGCTGCCGTGAAAGCTTGCACTTGCCCACAAGACTGTGGGCAAGTCATGACCATCACATTTGCACCTTTCTCTTGTTCTTGCCTAGAGTAAAATAAGCAACCCAAGCTTTGGTTATGGTCTAAGTCCCCCATAATAGATTTTTTTTTTT
>NW_009216466.1:0-477 GCF_000690835.1 Fulmarus glacialis
GGGGAGTGGTGGGGAACCCCCCGCCTGAGGAAAAACCTCTTCCTTGTGTCCATCCTCAGCTGGGGAACCCCCATCTTGGAGTGTCTCTGGGGATGAGGTGCCGAGGGACCCCCTCTGCCCCACGGACTCAGTGCCGAGGAGGGCCAGCCCATCGATGAGACCAAGCAGTGGCCTGGAAAGCAGGAAAACGCTGCTCCAAGTGGGGTCGAAAGCAATTTCCTACAAGCACAGTGTTTAGATGACTCCCAGGCCTGTCTCCACGTGTTCCCGGAGCCCCAGCAGCAGCCGCCAGCATTGCAGTAGACCCACACCCTTCCCAACACACGGCAGAGACCTGCTGCACCATCGCCTCTTCCCAAACACCCTGTCCATGGCGTGCAAGAGGTTTGTTCCTGCCCTGAGTTTGCAGCCGTTTTCTTCACTGTGTCTAAATCTGCCATGGGACGTCTGTAACCTCCGAGCAGAGGCTGGCTGGGC
>NW_009216466.1:491-1663 GCF_000690835.1 Fulmarus glacialis
GGGAGATGTGCACCGGGTGCCGGAGGGCGGCCGCAATATCGGAGGTGGGCTGGCATGAAGCAGAAGGGGGATGGGGACAGATTGCGGCAGAGACGGGACCTGAGGGACTCTGAGAAATAAACAGAGCTGCTGCTTCTGCTTGGGGTTGATCGTCTGGGGATGTTTTGGGGAGTTTGCTGAAAGATAGTATGTAGATGTAATGGACTTAAAAAGACCAAGCAAGCAACCAAAAAAACCCCAAACACCCCACCCCCAAACAACAAATGTCATGAATCTTCCCCAAAGTATCACCCTACTGAACTTGGAAGCAGGCTGTGCCTCAGCTGCTGTGCTTTTTCTATCAAGCAGGGAATGAAATTTGTCCTAGAAAAAGGCTGCCCTTGGGAGCGGGAGGATCATGGCCTGGCATTGCTAGCTTAGGGCTTGGCGAGTCCTGTCTTGCTCCAAGGAGCTGCTGCCCCCCCAAGTCATCCCCGTCACTGATGGGACACGGTGGGACGAGACTTTGCAGCCCCTCTGCCCGTACGGGGCCTGGCTGCCCTTTCCCTGCCTGCCTGCAGCACCTCTGCAGCAGCAGAGGGGAGCTGGTGGTGAAGCGGAGGCAGCGCTCGGAGCCACCACGGTCGCAGGCAGAACCTGACAGCCCTGGGCTTGCCAGGGAGTTTCCAGGGAAGGAAGCGAGACCAAAAGGCGGAGTGAGGGTTTGAACAAGCTGCCTGGGGCCTCGCTCCTACCCTGTGTTGGGTGAAGCCCACCCAGCTCTGCTCTGGCCATCCCCTGGCTCTCGATGCAAGGTGCATGGTGGATGTAAGCCGTGGGCTGTAGGAATGGTGGGCAGCGGTGGTCACCGGCTGGGGGATATCTAGGAATAAAGAGAATAAAGCTTCAGACGCCTGGAAGCCTCAAAACAGTGGGGTGGGTATTGCCCTTCTGTGCCAGATGGGGAAACTGAGGCACTGAGAGGAACTGACTTGAGCAAGGTCCTGCTGGGAGGCTTTTCTGCAGCAATTGGGGGCTCGGCTCCGGGGTTGGGCTGCTTGGAGAAGTCTGAGACCAGACACAGCTCTGCAGTTTCATTAAAGCTCAGTTTGCTGCTGGCTGCTAAAAATGCAGAAGTTTTGCTTGCAGGAAACCAAATGTAAATCAGCCGTGAGAGCACAAAAGCACACACT
>NW_009216466.1:1778-3648 GCF_000690835.1 Fulmarus glacialis
GCCATCCTTTAGATGTGCTACGCTTTGGTTTCTTTTCTCCCCAGTGCTGAGGTCATACTACAGGGAAAGCAGGTTTCTGACAGTCTTGGCTTGCACATGGGAACATCCCTCTGGCCGGTGGTGACAGCAGCAGGGGTCAGCTTATTGTACAGCCGCCCTTCTCCTTAAAGGGGTTCTTGTCCTCGGGGATTCCTTTCAGCAGCGGGTCCTCACCCGCCATGGACTCGATGTACTCCTTGATCTCTTTGCCGGTCTTGGAGACCTGCCGAGGAAGGAGATGCTCTGCGTGGGTTACGGGAACAAACCCTCACTGCAGAGCTGCGCTCCCGCTCGTCGGCTGCCTACGAACCCCTTCGTGCAGCCGGGAGAGGGGAACCGTGGCCCTGAGCGTCCCACCCAGCCTGGGGTGTCCCCGAGAGCATCCCCGGGGTGCTATGGGCACCTCGCTGTGTGCGGGGCTGCAGTTCCCAGGCTCTGGGACGTGGGGCTGAGCCCGAGGGGCATGGTTGCCTCGAGGGGGGAGGTGTGAATGCACATGCTTCTGCCTGTATTTGAGGTTTAATTTCAGGGGTTGTGGTTTTTTTTTTAATCTTTGCAGCACGATCAGGTCAGGAAGTTACCCCAGGGAACGGCCCCTTTGCATTTTAGGTGAAAAACTCACCATTTGCCTCTCATTCTTCACCTCCTTCTTCAGCTGATCCAGCTCCATCTTCAGCAGCTCCTTCTCTGTCATGTCCTGAGCCATTTTGCCCTGTAACCACAGGGAAACGGTGCATTATTAGTATATAAATGGGCTTCTCCTAAGGCACTTTAGGACTATTGCTTTGGCCCTAGTAGTATTGCAAACGTTGCTAATGTCTCAGCTACCGCCATGGCGAGACAAGGGCTGATGCTAAAAAAAAACCTGAGGGGGGAGGCACCTTTCAGAACCTTCTTGTAACATCTACTGTAACCAGATTTTCGTTTGCTTGTTCTCAGCAGGCACATCGAGCAACAGATGCAGTTGGAGGGCAGCAGAGGAGGATCCAGCCTGGTTTTTAAAGAGGTCTTTGCTACCACAGGGGCTGTTTCCCCGAGACATGAGGTGGCCAGTTCAGCGGGGCCGGCTGAGCCCGCAGAAAAGCCGCTGCCTCAGGGCTGTTGGAGCAGCAGCCTCGTAGGAGAACCTGGATGCCCAGATCTGCAAACTAGACCTTCCTGATCTGTGTCCTGTGCCTGGGCAAGAGCATCTTTGCAGGTTTTCTAAGGAACTAAATATTGTAGTTAGTTATTTATTTTCTTCTCTCCCCTCCTTGTGCACACCCCCCAGGTAAGTGCTAACATGGATTGAGGCCCCTCCATTGCTGTGAACTCGGCTATTTGCACGCAGAGGCGTTGCTTGCTGCGACAGAAGGATTTTGGGATCGTGTAGGTTGGAAAAGCCCAGCTCTTTTTTCACAAAAGCCAATCCCAGGGTTATGTGAGATTCCCTAACATGGATTGAGGCCCCTCCATTGCTGTGAACTCGGCTATTTGCACGCAGAGGCGTTGCTTGCTGCGACAGAAGGATTTTGTGATCGTGTAGGTTGGAAAAGCCCAGCTCTTTTTTCACAAAAGCCCATCCCAGGGTTATGTGAGATTCCGGCACAACTGGCCTGCGCTGCTGAGATCTGTTCCCATGTTTAAATTCGGGTTTGAAAGCCTGGCCACAACCTTTTAAATAAAAAAAGTAAATGTGATTAAGCTGAAACATGCCTCGGCCCTGCTTTGGAAGGCATGAAACTTGTGTGCCCTGGACCCCGCTGGTTTTCTGCGGCTGCCCAGTGCTCCTCTCCCCATCGAGGCCCTCGACGCACAGCCGGCCCCGGCAGATGCTTGCGGCAGAGCACAA
>NW_009216466.1:3824-4064 GCF_000690835.1 Fulmarus glacialis
CAGCGACGGAGCCGTTCAGAGATCCATCCGAGAGGAGACGCCGTCGACTGGACCCTCGCTCTCCTGATCCAGGCTTGGAGACTCCTTCAGCTCTCTGGGAGGGTAGCGGGGAGCAGATGTCTTTGGTCCTTAAGCTGATAATAGACTCAAGCAAATAAGCTGGTCAGGTGTTGGGCATTAGCCTGAAAGCCCCCGGGGTAATCAGTGGTGGGGCTGTGGGGAGGGGGAGGATGGGGGAAG
>NW_009216467.1:0-2488 GCF_000690835.1 Fulmarus glacialis
TACAGAATATGGTGGAAGAGGCACGGCTGTGTAGGAAAGCTGTGTGAAACAGAAGCAGTGAATGCCTTGCAAGAGGAGTAGGAAGTAAATGAAGGGCACGTCCACTCACACAACGATGCACAGTACATGTCTGCACCCATGTACAGCTGCAGCCCCGCAGAAGTCAGCACAGTCTAACAATCCCTTCAGCAGGCTGAACTTAGGTAAGACAGTCTGCTTCTGTGACCTCCAGTAACCACAACCTGCCACACTGATGCGCTACCACAAGCTCAGGTGCCTTCTTTACTGTGCTCTGTCATGCAACGTAGATACACCCTAAAGTTCTGACAGCACTTTTTCTTCTGGTTTTCCTCACCACTACAATGGCAGCCTTAGAGTTTAACTGAGTTTCAGTAATAGCTACTACTGTATGTCAGCTGACTATGTCCCTGTTTATTGAAAAAAACTGAAGGATTGGGCATTTAAATTATGGATTGAATACATGTGTGTAATGAAGAACAAAGATGAATCCAACATCATTTGAATTCAGTTTAGGGGTTATTCATCACTCAGAACAAGCAGAACCAGTACCTCTGCTTGAAGAACTACACTGGAATTACTGGTTCGTCAATAAAGTTCTTTATTCTTCTTCCTTCTGTCACTATAACTTGATATGCTTCCATAACAACACTGCCTCCTACCTGAGCATTTCAAAGGGGAGTTTACAGTTACTTAATTCCTCACCATTATTTTTGGTACAACTCCAGCTTCTGCCTTACTGTATAAAAGGGAATAACACTTCATTTCAGTTAGCCGTCTTTCTCTGACAATTTTTAACATGCCATAGGAAAGTGGGTGCCAATCTCTTTAAGAAAATCTCAATATAATTCAAGCAGATTGAAATTACAAGTGAAGTATTGTTCTTAGGGGCATATTCTATTCTTCGCTAACAGTATCGATTTGCTCTTCCTAAATACTTGTTTATATTTAACAATTGAATTTAGTATCACCTATGTTCTTCCATACTTACAATTTCGGAAAGCAATTAGCCATTCCTTCACTAACAGGACTGCCATGGTCTAAATTCAGTAAAATTCCTCAGTGTTTCTTAAGTAGGTTGTCACATTTTCTGTAGAAATCATTAAATTGAAAACTAGCAGTGATATATGTAAATGCTACTGTGGGCATGACTAATCCACAGTCCACACATCTGTTCAGAATAATGAACACAAAACTTTTATCTTGTCACTTTCTTCCTAATGGCACCTTACGCAAAGATGAAGAATAGATAAATTGTTCTGGCAAACTTGCTCCCAGATTTTCCCTTTTATGAGGGCTGCGCAGAATCCCCCTCCTCCTATCTGAATGCGTGCCAAAACGCAGGCATCTGTCATATGGCAGGCAGAGGCGTGAGCCCTGTGCGTCAGACGGGGAGAGCTGAGAACACCCATCTCTGCAGCTGCGTGACGAGGGCGCAGCCAGCTCGGGCAGGAAGGGCCGCGGGCCAGGCACGCCGAAGGGACAGTGCTGTAACGTGACCTGTGTGTGACGAAGCGTGCACGCGTGTGTCCAGTCTCTGGTGCGGTGGCACTGTCCTGCTCCCAGCTGTGCAGTCACAGGCCTTGGAGGTCTGACAGGCAACCCACCACTGATGTCATCATTATACATAAGGATGCTATGAGGTACTCTCTAACTTCTTTGTGAAGTGTTTCACTCTGTGTGTGTATTTTAATAAAAACAACTAGCTTGAAGGGCCTAGAAGTTAATCAGTATGTTTCGATTAAAAGATTTATTTATTTCTGAAAATTCTAAAACAACTGAAAATGTCATAGGTTTCCTACTAAGTGTTTTTTCTGCTGACTGAGTTTAACAGAAAATATTTCTAACCTGCAGAAATTCTTGCTGGAAAATATTTAAATAATTGCAAGGCTTGAGCAGAAGTGAACTAAAATGACTTCTCTACCAATTCAAATTAACTACCATCTGTGTCAGACAATTCCATTATCACGGCTTTTGGGCATCTCAAGCAATTAAGAATAAAGAGAACATTGCATCTCCTTCTTTCAATTCAAACTGTTGACATTTTGTAAGTCTAAAATTTGTGGAGTTAAGTAAAATGAGTTTTGGTTCTTAGAGAAACTTCCATACTTCTGTAAAAAGAGGGGAGAGGAAAAAACAAACAAACAAACAAAAAAAAAGAGACAGGCCACCAAGCGCAGCCCTGTCTTTATGAGAAATTACCACAGTACATAAGTGTACATACAAAAATATTTTGCATTTGAGTACCTGCTAAATGAACTAAACACATCCTTTTCACAGGGCATAAAAAATGGCTTCCTTCTTTCTCAGCCTTTCCTCTTCAGATAATCAGCCATGTACCTAGAAGTGACAGTTCTTAGCAGTGTGTGTAAAGGCAAAAAATATTTCCAATTTCAACAACTGCAAATTAAAAAAAAAGTTTAGAAGTTGTCCTGGTTCCGGCTGGGACAGAGTTAACTTTCTCCCCAGT
>NW_009216467.1:2883-24189 GCF_000690835.1 Fulmarus glacialis
GGGGGGGTGTGTGTGTGTGAGTGAGCGGCTGCGTGGGGTTAAACCACGACAGAAGTAAAAAAAAAAGAAAAAATAATGTTTGTTGCACAGAGCTCTCCTCTAGTGTCATGTCCACAGGATGAAAATGATATTTTGAAGTTAGATATTGCCTGGGGGAGAGGAATGAGGAAGTTACCTCTGTTGTTAATAAGAGATACCCCACAGATGCCCTTGAGCCTACCTACAAGTTCTTCTTAGCTTAAGAAGGCTAACTCACAGCAACCTCAGCTAGGTTCTCTTCACCCTTTCAGAAGCTTAAGCAGATACATAACTGAAGTAACTTTATAGATTGTTATCTATTTCTTAATTAAGACGATATTATACATTTGTATATAATACTAGCAAATGGGTATAAATAGCCTCCGTAAATGGTATCTATCAAGTATAAATTTAAGCTCATTCTGTAGCAAACCCATGCTGGTTTTGTTGCATTATTCTAAACTCCTGCCAGTATTTAATGAGATAATTTACTTGTTTATCTACCCATCAAGATGCTGAAAAGCAGAAACCCAATGCTTCTGCTAACATACAGAACCACATTAGCTTTCCATCCCTAGGTATCTCATACTTGGATGGATGAAAACTGATCTCATCCATAGCAAGAAAGTATCTGTCTGTATTCAGAAACTGCACCTCTTGGCTACCTCAACTTGTTCAGGAACTTCCACTCATTTTTCACCTCATGAACATACTCACAGCTTTCTCTTCCACTTCATGCTGCTTCTACCTCCATGACCCCCTCTCTTCCCATCCAAGTCTCTTGATCCCCTCAACAGTTTTTCCTCCTTTCTCTTCATCTCAGTCCCACCAGATTTTAAAAGAAAAATTAAGGATTAACTACTTGCAGCTGTCTCATTGTTCATTCTAGCTCTATAAAGTATTTTTAATTTCCTCTTTTTGCTAAACTCCTCTATTTAAGACTATGATATCTATTATTCCTTGTGCATAGCCTAGAACAATGGAGTGCATTATTAACTAGCCCATAAGTAGCTATGTCATCAGCACTATGGTACTATGGTATATGTGTATTTTATGTATAGAGCCCACATTGCATATATACAGACATATGCATAAACACACAGAAGAGATACTAAATTAGGTAGCTCAATAAATTTTAAGAATTGAAATTCAAGAAAAATTAATTGATACTAGCTTACTTATGCCTTTATCCTCTACATACCAATGACAGTACATTAATACATTCACAGTATGTTAACAGGAGCAGCTGTTAAATAATAAATGCCTTACTATATTGTTTTCAGCAGGTGCTTCAGCAATTAAACTCTGGCTGCTTAATCTCTAGCTCAGTTAGGAAAAATAACTATATCTTATGCCACCAAGTAAAATACTAGGCATTATCCAAAGAATAACAGTAACATCAAAATCAAGATATCCACTGTAGAGAATTATTGTTTTCTTTGTGAAGAAATATGTGTCATCTCCTGGCTTCTCCCTGCTTATCATTGCAAGAGCACAAAAAGCAGCTTTTAGCAGAATAGTCTAGGATATCATTGGATGTTTTGCCTCAACTGATGTCAGTAGTTCAGCTCTTTCTCCATCCCACCACTGGCTAAAGGCAGCCAGAGATAGTTATTTGGGAGCCATAGCACAGGTCAGTTGGAGACCCAATGAAAATCAACACACCAAAACCTCCTGTATTTCTATTTTCTTTAAATCAATGCACCCTCAGGCAGCACAGCTCCGTGGTCTATGCAAGGGAAGTAGAGACAACCCATGGGCAGAGGCGTAACAAAGGCAGGGACCATAAATGCACCCTCTTGGAATCAGTCTGCAATATCACTAGATCAGATGCAACATGAAACCATGTGCTACACTAACTCGCCGAATATTTGTTATTAACTTGGAGTAATGTTCATCAGAAGCAAATCTTCAAAACCACTCAAGAATCAACAATCTTGCACATTTCAAATTTTAAAATAGCTCTTAGCTAAATAGCCTAAAATTAAGAGAAATCCATATTTGAGAAAACCCCTATGTTTCATTTGGTCAGCCTCTCATTTCCTAAACATGAGAATCAACTTCGATTACAGAATGCTATTAAACTACCAAGCATAAAAAACCAGCCACTATCTGGCTCTTCTACTTGCAAGGTCTCTTGACTACCTTAATGTATCCAAACAATTCTTTAATTAAAAAAAAGTATCTAAAAATATGGTTAGGACTGCAAACATCCCTGTAAAATGTTTGTATTATCAGCATAGTCTGTTTCATATTTTTAGTTTTATATTTTATCAATCGAGTTTCTTACCTCCGGCACCTCTCCGGTAGTTATTTAGTATTTAAGAAGAAAAGTAAGAACTATCACCTTTCATGGGCCTCCGTGTTTGAAAAATAGTTATTTTGACTATTAAAGCTGCCAGAAACTTAATAAAATAGTACATATAGTAGACTGCAGTATTACCTTGTTCCAGCTTGAGGTGTATTTACATGATTTACATCTGGACCTTACCATACAACTTGACTCATTATTCTTAATATGATAACTCTATTTTATCTCTCCACAACAAGACCAAAACACATGAAATATTAATTGCCCATAGAAATTATTTCTCCAATAATTGTGCAAAAACTTCAGGCTTCTAACATGTTTTTAGTTTCCTTTTAAAGGAACATCAAAAATAACTGATTTTTTTTTTCCTGAGCAAGTATTAACTTTTCAAACAATCAAACTTTCCTACTGAAATGCAAAAGTTTATCACACATCTGTTATAAGGACTGCATTCATTAAAGTCAGCTATCAATCAGTCACAGTAAAACTTTCCTTAAAGCACGCAACATAATTTGCATAAAGCCCTGCTTACTGCTACTGAGTGCTAGTCAAGCAATCATTCCTTTCTTTCATGCTACAAAGTATTATCATTACTTAAAATATGAGAATATTTGGAATTCATTACATTTTCTTACTTTGTGCTACATATGCTATGCACCAATCCTGCAAATGGATTTTTCTATACAGTTCCTTAGTAATCCTGAGGATCTCCACTAGTATTTTTATATGGACAAGGGACTATCTGACTGAGGTTGTAACTAGCAAAATTAGAAGTCTGGATAAACTTACTGCATTATGGAACACGAACGTTATTACATTTATTAAAAATGACCTGTAGTTAAAAACAGAAAGCGTTTTATAGTTAGATTTTAAACTTAGCAGACTGAGACGCCTAGGAACAGCTCACATCTCCCGCTCTGCTGACACTTCTGAGTCAGTCATGAGTCTCGTTGCATTTAGTGGTGGCTTTTACACCCCACTTTCAGATTCATAGTATTTCAAACAAATAAGTCTTAGGTTCTGGGCCTTATGCTTCGAGAAAAAGCCCTCAAAAATGAAGCCTAGAGGCTATGATACAGCAGAAGAATAAGAGGAGGCCAAGAATATTAATTTTTAATTATACATAATATGGGGGGATCTGTTACATGTAATGGAATAAGGTAAATAGTCCTCTAAGCCGGCACGAACCAAGTTAGCTTGAAGAATACACAAATCGGCACCAAGCTAGGCAGGCACACTCCTAGCACAACACACCACCACCACGGCAATGCTGCTTCTAGGACCCGATCTGCCAGCTCTGCACAGCAGAACAACGCACCATGTACAGAAACCAGCTCCGTTTTGAAAAACGCAGGGAGCTGTGTTTCAAAACAAATTGCTGTTTCAGGTTGTCTATGAAGTAAGCAAGACAGCCCTGTATCAGATTACATTCAGTTCTTGCTTTCAAAGATCAGTTCAGTTAGGACTAAAATTATTTTCTTTAAAGGAAAAAAGAAAAGCCTAGGTTTTTCATAAGTTCCACAGCAACAAGAAGGCTTCATGCAAGTTCTGTGACCTGAAACCTCGGCTACATTTTCCAGTAAACCAGATAACAAATTTGAGGTTAACTGCCGTCAGTCATCTTTAAAGAACTCTGACTAATGTCATATTATGTTTTACATGACAATCACCATCAGCATTATGTTTCAACTACTATGTAGACCAGTGAAACATGCAACTTTATCCGACTTACCTGATGCCCGTCTGGTGAATCGGTTTATGACTGGAGCTGAAAGAAAACACGACATTTCAATTAGATTCTTTTTGTCATAGTCTAACACACTTTAAATGTAACAATGTTATACTTCATTCAAAGTGCGACAACTACAAAAATCTGTTAACCATTATTTTTGTATCTTTGTAGAAGCTCATGTTAACTTCATACACACTTACACTTTTAAGCAGCTTTGCAAGAGATGTGGTAGACAGTAACCAGTAAGCTTTCAAGACCATTTTCGTCTTCTTCAGAGTTACTGTTACTTATTGCTGTTCATGACTGGCTGTGAAACATTTAGATCTGCATTTCCATTATTTATTAGGAGCACAGAAATTGGCCTCTTGCAAACAATGACGCAAGCATGGATTAAAAAAAGATGTAAAAAAATTAATTCTACTTTTACAAAGTATACCTATTAGAAATCTGGCACCAAAGATACTCCTATAGAAAAAAACTAATTTGCAATCCCATCTGAAAGATCAACTTTTGCTTTGACTAACCTTTAAAACTCCTTGGGTAAGTCAGCAACAATGCCACCCCCGGCCCAAAACCCAGTTTTACACTGCAAATGACTATTTTATAGTGCCATCTTGGCACATCTCCAACTGCTTGCTGCAAGCATTTGGAGTCAGGCTCCTGTCTTGTTTCCAACTGGGAGAGATCGCAAAATACATCTTAAAGCACACAGTTTTGCCTCTATTTCATTTCCAGGTTTACCAGCTTCTTCAAGAGATACTAGAGTTAAAATAGATAAAGAAATAAAGTTTTATGTTTTGCCTTCAAAATGCAACCTTCAAGTCTGCTTCTAATTAGTATAAAACACTGGTCTCGAACTCTACTTTCATGTGATACATTAACTGCTTGGAATAGAGTAAGAAGAAAATCTGAATGACCTAATTTCAAATGTGGGCAGCAGCTACATTAAAAATGTATGCCCTTACAGTGCTTATTAATATTCAACCTTAATAATTGCTCTTAATGTTTACATGGAATTGAAAAATGAAAAATATTGAATTTTTTTATTTTATCCCACTTAATTTTACATGGGAGTTATGCATCATTTCTTGAACATGTAAGCCAAGATAAAGAGGAAAAAAAATTGCTGAGAAAAAAGGAGAAACAGTAACAGCTTGAGATGCAAACTGACTTTTTATTCCTTTGGGGAGAAAAAAAACAGAGCAAAGCTACAATTTCTGAACCACAGTTGCAGATGGTTTGTGCAAGCACATACAGTAGTGACAGGTCCAAGTGGCAAGAAATACACTGGGAAACCTGACTACAGCAGTTCAGAGTGCTAGTCATGAGCAAAGAAACCTCTGGTGAATAAGCTATCACAAACCCCAAACATGTATATAAATAAACGAGAGAGTAACATAACCAGCAAAGTTATTTTTAAACTTGAATTCTAATTCCCCCCAGCAATTTTTTTTTTAAATAAAAAGACAAGAAATTTAGACACATTTTTTATTAGGGCAGACACCACATTTTATGCAAATATTGTTTTGTAATACAGGGGGCTGTTTCATTCCTCAAAACTCTTCACTTTGTCGCTAGGGTTACAGGCCAAATTAATTTCAGGACACTAGTCATGACTGTCACCATCAGATGGCTCAGCTGTTACCTCCAGTGTGGAAATTAGCAGCAGTCCTCAGCAGATGTGCTCATATAAAAAAAATATTTGGAATCTGACATATTTCTAACAAGAAAGCATAAAATAGTGCTCTGCTCCAATTCAAAAGCTTTCCCCAAACTCAGGGAGGATATTTGACTTTGGCTGTCTGTTCTGTACATCATCTGTAGATATGAAGATTTAACTCCTCTAGACAGCCACCTCAACACATTTTACCAACACAAAAAAATAATGCAACATTAAAAAAAGAACATCTAAAACAAAACTGACATAATTTGGAGACTACTTCTCTTTGAAACAAGTTACTGGGACTGTCAAAGAGACAAGTCCTTTTCCAGCTACTTCCAGCTACATCTAAATTCACTCTTTTATTTGGCTGCAGGAAGCTTCATTTATTTTACAATAAATTTTACAAATTATTTACTGTTAGGAAAAAAAAAAGAAAAAAAAAATAGCAAGAATGTCAGAACATTGATAAGCAACTATTTTTGAGCTCATGTGAATAATCAGTGTTTGAGCAGCAACCAGGCAAAGCCTTCCTCCCCAGACTGGGATCTCATGAAGGTCATCCAAATGTGTTACTGGGAGATTTAGAAGCAGCACCCACAGTTCTTTGTTATGGAAGAAGCTGAACTACTCTCTATTGCTCTTGTAGCAAATTGCAATACACTTTTGTTGCCCAGAAAGATGGGAGCGTTAGCTTACAAGAAGGTCTCAGACAATCATCGGCCCTACAGAAATTTAGCTGGTATTTTCACTACAAAGTAGATGCATGGTCAACCAGGTCGCTACGATGGCTGGCAGGATAAGCACAGTAAGGTGGTCAAAAGAAAGTCTAAGAAGCATTTTGCTGGAGCCATAAAAAAAAAATACTAAATTATCTTTCAAACATGTCAGGAGGTGAAAGTCTTGGCTCAGAAACAAACGGATAAATCAATGGCAGAAATATTCAATGAGGGATATTAAACGCTCCTCCTTGAGCGACAGAGCATCAGGAGCAGCAGAGATGTTTCCATGGGAGAAGCACTACTAGCTCTGCCTGTGCTCATCATCTTCCCTGGTTATCTTTTTTTAGCCACTGTCCTTACTGAGTTCTGGTTTAAGCTGACTCTTAGGTTTGGACTGGGATGACTGTCCTGATTCACAAGGCTCAAGTGAAAGTGGCACCCAGAGAGTACCGTGCCGAGAGACAGTCTTGGCATCCAGGTTTAACTATGAGGGCAGCTTTGAAATCCCGCTCTAGACCACAGGGATATTGCACTTATATCTATGGGTTCAAGCCCTGAGCTACACGCATACACAAGAAGCGGCACTTAGGTATTGTGCTTCCCATCCTGCTGCTGCAGCCACTCCCCAACACCCCTGCTCACCACTCTCCTCCCAGCCATGTCCGCAAGCGGCTTCTCAGGACTTTTGGTGCCTGCCTGCAGGCACAGCAGAAAGCAGCTGGCTGTTGGGCTCTGTAGGCTGCCCGAGGACTGCTCCCTACCATGAGAAACCCTTGCCAGAGGGCTACCCCATCCCTGACAACACCCCACTTGCAACACTGCTGACACACGCCAGTTCACGGCACCACAATATTCCAGCAAGGGTAAACTCAGGAAGAGAATGGGCGTGAGGCAATACCTACATGGCTATTGAAGTTAACTCTACAGCAAAAATATACTTTATCTTAAAGGTTATAGTGATATTATGCTGAGGGTTGGTTGCTCAGAATGATTCAATAAATCCACTTTCTAGAAAAAAAACTGCTTACAGTAACTTACAGCTATACCACCCCCCACCCCACAGACTTGTGCAAAATGTAAAAGGAACAAAAAACACAGATTGCAAAACCTTGTCATTGCAAAATCCAGGGATTTTTCACAATAAATGGTAAACTGGCATGCAGATAAATTCAGAACATGTCCAGTGACTTTTTTTTTTTTTTTTTTTTTTTATTGGTAATAATACAGTCAGAGAAAGAGCGCTGCCCCACAACTAAGTAAGGTACTGCTGTGCACGGGACAATCTTGTTTAAATGCATGGTGTCACTCCAATATTAAACATGACTCTTAATGTTGTAGTTTGTCTCAACCAAAATCTATTACAAACTTACATAGGGAAAAATGAATAAAGGGGGGGAAAAAGAAATGACAGGGGTCTGACAGGGGTCTGTATCCTGACAAAGTTTTGATTAAATTATCATTTGAAACTGTGCAAGCTGCTGATCCTTACGTGACATATTACAGTTGTTTAGTTGTTAGTGCTACATAAGAGAGAATTCCACCATCTAAGATATTACCTGCTGGTAACTGAAATTCATGTTTGCAAATCCTTGCTCAGATGACTGCACAAAAGTACAGGTTTTAATATTTTGGCAATACAGATCGAGTAAACAAACAGATATAACTGATAAATGATCAAAAGAGGCTGAAGTGTTTTAATGTATCTATTCACCAAGAATATAGGCTGTAAAAACATCAAACTACATGAAGCATGCACTAAAAATTTTTCCATCACTCAACAACTGTCTAACCATTGCTCCTTTCCCCACTGTACTTTACCTCTCATACTGTTCTTTATGAGCATTAAGGAGTCATCACAACAGCCCTGTAAAACAGACCCTAAAAGCAGCATAATTTTGTAAGTAGATGAGGAAATGAGGGTCTATGGAGTTGTTTGCAGAGTACCAAGACTAAGAAGGTAATGCTAAGAAAGGATCCCTCCTAGCTGGGCATCCTCTACACGGTTAACTTGTTCTAATAGCTTGAGCTTTCCCTTTTTGCAGACTCCCAATTTAAGTGCTCAAAGTCAAGTTTGCTTCAGAAACTGTCAGAGATTCTTGTGCCATTAATGTCACCTGGAATGAGAAGCTAAACACATCGCAGACATTAGACACGCAGCCTTCCTAAGAAGTCAGGGACTGTCAGCCTGGGATTTAACAAGAGGTTCTGCTTATCAGGGGCTGCTAAGGACATGCTCAAGCACTTTCTGACAACCAGACTTGTAAACTGGTGCCTTCTGCAGGTCTGCAAACCAGGCAAACACACAACCCTGGGCCATGCTGCAGAGCACCTGGGGACCCCATGTGTGCCCAAGCCAGGGTGAGCACACCCGGCTCCCTGCAGCCGCTCCGGTGGACGGAGCCCATCAGGAGACTGCTCAGGTCACATTTAAGGCAACTCAAGGCAATGCTCTTTTAGAGCAAAATACACAAAGCTAAAATGCCTGCTCCGAGTGACAAGGGCTGGCAGGAGATTAGTGATTAATCTTCAGTATTAGTAAAAATTAGAACACTTTCCACAACCCCACTTTCAATTAGCCACTGTAATTTTTTCACAGGGCAAAGGGCTAAACCCCCTTAAAAAACCAAACAATTAAATTCAGCCATTACATTGTCTAAAGTCCTCAAGTTTGGCAGCCCATAGCCCAAAAAACCCAGCTCTTATTTACAGAGCAGGAATATCACTAATGTATCTTAAAGGGTAGATACAAACAGAAATATCTGCACTATAGTGTATCATCCTTGGGTGGAAGACTCAAATGCCCCAAGTGAGGTTATGAAACAAAAGTCATAGCCAAATCATACATTTTTTTTCTATCCTATTGAGGGCAAAACGGTGTTAAAACTCTCAAGGACCTCACTGAGGTCAGTGGGTTAAACACAGCCCAAATTTCAACATGAAACTGAGAACCTGCTTTCCACACACCACATGTTTTTATATAGTCTAAATCTAGAGATTTCAGAAGAGTTATTCCTGGTTTACACGTTTTTTTGTGACATATCTCAAAATCCCAGGCCAAGTTTCAACCGATCAGCGTCATGGGCACTACAGGCTCCACCTTTTCAGTTCCAAGCTCACCTATTTCTCAGAGGTCCAGCAACTTTCAGAAATACTTTGAATTTTGCCTATTGTAATCATATTCCTATATTATGCAAATTAACATTAGCCTGTCTTCTTTCATAAACAGATTATTAATTAGAATGAACTAATCAGAACAAGAGAAAAATCAAACCTAAACAAATGCCTTTCTAAAATACATGCTTTAGTCAGACTTATGTTTTTATGTCCCCAATGGATGAAATACAGTTAACTCCCCATTACCCAGGACAATGATAGACTGGGACACCATGGATAATAATAATAGTAATAATTTGGAGCCCCTCTAATTTCCCTCCATCACAGGAAACTTTCATTTTAGTGCAGGATTATTCCAGGCAGAACAATTATTTCAGAGCACTCCCATGTTGAAACAGACGTAAGATAATACAGTTATGTTCATGAACTTCACACTAACAAGACCTCACAAAATCTCAAGTAAGGCAGGACAAGCACCACCACTGCCACCACCTTGTGTGCTCTCACCCACGGGAGTCACCCACAGCCAGTCTCAGCAGGAGCATGCCTGCCTCTTCCAGCGCTGCTGTAGGTCCAACACGGCTGGTGCTGAGCCTAGGTGAACAAAACCGTCTTCCCAAAACTAACTCCAGCCAGATGCCTCTGCGTGCCGAGTTCTGCAGGCACATCATGGGGGCACCTGAGTTGCCCCCCGCACAGGGGCAGCACTGGCACTGGCTCTAAAAGCAGTTCAGCTGTGCTTGTGCAGCACTACCAGCACAGGGAGCAATGGCACAGGTAATCCACAACCACAATGGCACAGACTATCCACAACAGATAATTTACTAGTGGAGAATTAAGAACTGGTTGTATTTACAGTCAATATCATACCCAAGGTCAAGGTACATAGTCTTTTCTTGCTTAGATACAGATTTAGGAAGATGATAAAATCAAGCTGTTAAATTAAATTACATAAATTATGTAATAAAACTGTACAATCTAGATCTCTATATTCCTTAAGAAATTTGTTACAGCTGGAATAACTTTAGAAACAGTTCACTTTACTCTGAAGAGCTATTCTTCCTTCTAGTTATCAGACTCCGGCTGGTACATTCACTGACAGTTTGAGAAATGACTCTGACAAAGGAGGGAGTTGTCAGGTCTGTGGAGAATGGTTCTCGTCTTTTCTCTGTGAAAGGCTGTGACGACTGTGAGGAATGAGGAGAGGGGATGAGCCCAGGGAATATGCAACTATTATTCGGAAGACCAACAAACAGCCCTTGCAATACAGTAGTTAGAGCACAGCTTTCTAAGTAAGTGTGTTAAATTTTCAGAAATTGAAACAGCAACAGTAATATTGTAATGATGAAATACGTAAGATATTTTATTATTTCCCTCAACAAATAAGTCAATCTCAAAAGACGATTTTTTTATTAAAAGCAAAATTCAAGAACAGCACATAGGCTGGGCCTTCACACAAAGAGAAAGGGTAAATCACAGCCACACAGGTGCATGCACAGCCAAAGAACCTGAAAGGTTAGACAGCAATCACTGCTACCGAATTTCCCAATAAACAAACCTTAACATTTCAGGAGAATCTGAAGTTCACTCCAAAACACTGATTTTCCTTGAGGAGGAAAACCCACAGCTCCTCAAAGGGCAGGATATGCACGCAAAGGGATCTGGCTCCATCCAAAGAAGGGTGCGTTGCTGGAAGGCATTGCAAGTACAGGCTCTTAGGAAGTGTGTGCTCCCTAAGGAGTCATGGCTGCTATGTACCCAAGGAGTAGAATGCATACATATACATGCATTCATATACACAGGCAGAATGCAGGCAGTGAGACATGCAGTAAATGCATGCTTTCAGGGAGTCTTGTAGACAGAGACTAAGAAGTCCAAGATGAGGAAGAAATGATGCTACAGTGGTAGTATTTACGTGCTACTGGGAGAAAAAGTGAGAGAGAATAATTTGGCTGTTGCCAGAAAAGTAGATGTTGGTGAGAGAAGACAGCTACATCAGATGGGATGCCCTAAGATTTTTTTTTTTTTTAATTAAAAATGATATGTACAGATTTTAAAGCCATATGTACCACAACAAATATATACATAATTATTCCTATCCCTGAACACATCAACACATCTGTAAAAGAATAAAAATACACACAAACCAGAATATCCCGTTATCCCCATTTTTATAATATGCAACAAACTAAACTAAATTTACAAGTGGTTGTAGTCCTAAATGCAGTTAGTCAAAACCAAATTTTGAGATTTTTATTGACTCGACAGATTACTTCTTTTCATTTTTCAGTCTGGAAAATGAGTTCCATTTCACTGTAGAATAGTTTCTCAAGAAAGCTGGGAAAGCCTTATAGTCACAATAACTTGAAAACTACACCAGATAATTGCCTTGTGCTCCTTGCGATTTAGCTCTGGAGCTCATATTTCCAGAATTATGTGCTGGTACACTAGGATTGCTCCTTTCCAAACCCAACACCACGTACTTCCAAAGGCTGCACAGGATTCTGTGGTCTCCTAGGATAACCTTCAAAGAAAGCCGAGATGAAGAATTCCAGCAACTTAATGCTGTGTTTCCATTTAAACACATCACTATGGTATCAGGAAAACAGCAATGTTATAAATGGAGTCCCTGAAAACATTTAATAAACAGAGAAACTAATACATTATTTCAGGATTTTTACATTATTTCCAGATTATAATTAGTGTTGATGTTAAATATATTTGTTTTTAAAATGCTACTATGGAGCAGCACACTTTCATGGTCATGTTTTGACAGGTACATACAGCCAGTCATTATGCCATAAGTTGGCTGGTTATTTAACCTCTCATAACACAAACCTCGAAAGAGCAGCAAAGAAATCTTTCCCACTTTATCAGTTAAGAGATTTCAGCTGTTATGAATAATTGATGCTGCACATAATTACTAACACTGAAAATAAAAAGATGAAATGCCTGTCTGATGTGTTAGACCGATGGCCCAACGCAGTGAAACAGGCTGTCACAGCCCATCAATGGGAATAAAATGCTGCTCTTGGAGAGCGTATTTACCCAAGCAGCTCGTTTGAGATTTGGGCTTTGCTTTTTATTTTTAAATCTAGCACTTCTTTCAGATTAATGTCTCATGTTAGAACATAAAAGTATTAAGTGAAGACATTGCTGTATTTAATTTTTCTATCTGAAATATGCATTCTATTACACAGTGCCACATGTTACACGTAGCATGTTTCCCCTTACAAATTTATCCTCGTCACTGCTTGTGACCAGTACATTTAGTCATTATCTCATTAACATTAGTCAGTCATCTAGATAAGAAAACAAAAAAAATTAAAAGAATAATGCACAGCAATATTTCTAACCCTTAGTTACACCAGAGGCTGCAACAAGTTAATTTGTGCTAGAATTTGTCTAGGCACAAGATGAAGACGTGTACCTGTGCAGAAGTGCTGGCCTGGAGAGCTTGCTGCCCTCAACCCCAGGTTACTCAGTACAAATGATGAAAACTAATGGTGTGTATAAGAGCAGATTTTTACCCACCAGAGACAATATATTTCTGAAGCAAAAAGGGAATATGAAACTAAGCCTAAAAATACCAATGGAATAAATGTATGAGGGAGGTCAGTCTTCCCAGGACATGCCTTGGGCTATGAAAACCCAGGCCTTCCCACAGAGCCAAAACCCGAGACCTGGAGGGTTGCTTTAGCTTGGTCACCACCTATAGATCCCATTTTTCTTTCACCCTCTATTTTGTACAATTTACCAAACTGCCTATTCCTGCCTAGCAGAGTAGGCTTGGGTTTTTTAATTCGTTTTTTAACATGATCACTATACCCCAACACCACTTGCAGTAACATCTCTCTTTGCTAAGTAATTTATTACCATCTCCAAGGAATATTCTGCTATAGCCATAGCATAGTTTACAATTGCTACTAAACCCCATCTGATAAAAATGTCAGTAATGCTTTTATCTTCTTACCATCTGTAAATGGTTTCTTTCCACTTGAAATTTCATAAGCTATTTTAAGAATATTATGGTTATTTGCTTTCTAACACTGCAGCGTAGGCGTTTAGATCCAATTTCATGTTCTTTTCTGCTTTCTAATTTTGCTGCCTGAAGCACATTTACTGATGTATGCATGTTCCTAGTCAGAATGGGAGAAAAGGTGGTCATTCTGCCAAAGCTCTACCAGCAATGCCCAAACCAGTTGGGTGGTGCTGCTCATCTGTAAAACTATCAAATTGACATTTCATATGTCATCAGGCTTCAGGATCACCATCTCATAAGATGAAGAATAATTTGCACCTGTCCTTGAATCAGTATTTCTCTCAAACTGCAAACTAGACCACCCAAGATTTTACAAGAGTGACCTGTTCTCCTGAATTCCTGGTAGCCAACAGCTTCGCTTAACTATTACACAACTGTGCTGTAGGCTTTTTTTTCCTTCCCCTCCCCAATTTTGGCCTACGTTTTTTGTCTTTTGACAGTACCTGCAAGTTATATTTATTACAAAGGAATAACGTTGCAATCTCGCTGATGGTAGTGGGTCAGAGAAGATGTCACGGCTGTCAGTATTCTTCTCTGAGGGAGTACACCTTTGTGTGGAGTTTATAATTATCTCATCTATTTTATATGGTTTAACAACTGTTAACATAACTGCTTTCTCCCATACACATTCATACTACCCATGTTTAATCTAAAGCCTCAAACCCTTTAAGACTCAGGCTTTCCTACTATTATTCATGTTTTTGTCACTTTGCATTAGGTTATTACAACAAATCCTACATGGGCAAACACCATTAAAACTTTCTGAAGTTAAGATTTTATACAGTCTCTGCCTGCTTCCTAGGACTACCTTGGCAGAAATCTGTGTTACAAAGTACCTTGATGAAGAAGTATATTAATATGTATGATCTGCAATCTGCATTGCCTGCTTATTCACTTCCTGTTGAAATTTAAGATTTTGGACTTGATGTGTATTTTAAAGTTTGCATATTTTAAGAACATTACATGCCTGAAGGAAGTTTCTCTTGCATTCATGATAATTCATTCTCAGCTGGTCAGAACTAAAATAGACAATTTTGTTAGCTTTCAAATCATGAGGCAAAGCACATTTTCCCACTTGGTTTCAAAGAAAGACCGAGAGAGATGTACCTCATCAGAGAGCACAGTGACTCTAAAAGAAAAATAGCCCAAACCCCAAGTGTTATTGCTTGAATATAATGAGAAGAATAGCATTGGGACTGTTTCGGGAGGGGGAAAAAAAACCAAAAACAAAACACCAAAATATATATAAGCATCTAAATAGAAAAGTCATGACCAAAAAGAGAAGCACTTGAGTGTTATTCTGTCCTCACTCCTACCACATAGAAGCAGCTTGCTGATGACATCGATGGCGGGATGGTGCTTCCTGACTCCAGCATGCTGACTGACGAAATACCTAACACAGTCCGCAGGCAGAGCATATCACCCGTTTCCTGGTCAGATGTCTCACTGGTTTAACAGCCTACAAATAACATACTTCCCACCACTAGACAAACTGTCCGTTGTCTGGCAGCCAACAAAACCAGCTAGTGAAACAACAAAAAAATGAAAAAGTCCCAGTGTCCTCCCACCAGCTAAGAAACATCCGCTGGAGTCACTTAACTTGGTGGCTGACACGTTCCCCAAGCTCAGGTCCCACAGGTTTCTGAGAACCGGTTTGGGATATTTTTGGGTTTTGTCTTTCTGCTTCTAGTAAATCCTTGTACTCCTAGGGTGCAGGCCTAGATAACACCAGCAACATAAAAGCCTGAGCTACCAGAAACTACAGTGTTGAGATTTGAGAGGTTGGGCCAAAGGTTGAAAAGAAAGAGAGAGGGGAAGAGAGAGGGGAAGAGAGAGGGGAAGAGAGAGGGGAAGAGAGAGGGGAAGAGAGAGGGGAAGAGAGAGGGGAAGAGAGAGGGGAAGAGAGAGGGCGCTCGAGAGAGAGAGCGCAAAAGAGAAAGAGCGCAAAAGAGAAAGAGCGCAAAAGAGCGAGAAGATTTTACTGTTCGCTTCCCAGTATATGTGCAATGCTAAATTACTGCAAGCAGCTGTCAGGGATTTCAGTGAAGCTGTTAGCCAAAGCACGCTTCATGATTTGGCCTTTCCAGTTCTCAGGGGCAAGTGAATGAAGCACAGCTGGTGCTGGTAGCTGCACTTGCTTCAACACAGGCCTTAGGTACCCTTGCAATACCTGCTCTCATTTACTTTTGCAAACATGCAGGACAGCATGCAAACACAACTCCAGGAAGAAGGTGGGAAACAGATTCACCTTTAATAATACAAGCCTCTACCTCCCTTTCAGTCAAAACCACTATCGACATCCACAAGACTACTGATGATGCACTAACTATAGAGACCCCACGCGTTGACCATCATGAATGGCTTTATGAGTCAAGGAAGGGGGTAGAGAAGACCACCAAAGAATCCCTGGTGACAGCAATACCTCAGTGGCTCCACAAATCTTCACAGGCTTAATCTTGAATTAGCTGCATACTGGCCTGTCAACATGGCACTGGCAATGCAGATGCTACTGAAGACATTGTGAAACCTGCCAGACCAACTGAAGGACTGCAGATAATGGCAAAAATCCATCAACAATGAGCTACCGTGACTTGCAATAAAACAAATTATTGTTCTCACTATTGATAAAGAACCACACAAAGGAGCACCACATAGACATATCATACTGTCAACAATGCCAAAAGAGCTGCAGAAACTTACGTAAGCGAAGTCCATTATCTAATGTGTTTCTGTTACTCACAAGGGTATCTGTTGAGGATCTTACAAATGGCACCTCCCAAATTGCACAGCTGGCTGTCATTTTCCCCTGAAGTGGGCAGGTGAAGAATGGTGGCAATTAGGGATGACCACTTTCCAAGCGAACAGGCAGCACTCTTCCTTGTACCCGTTGCCTCCTGACAGCTAGCTACTGAACAAAGGGCAAACAGAACATGGACTCATCGCCACAATCACCACCATCCTGATCCTGAAATTCTCCCCTGAATGGCTAACTCTTAGTTTTGGAACATTATATCCCATCGTCAGCTATCCCTCTTCTCACAAATCAAGGCATACAGAACGTGTTGCACCTCACAGCATAATATGTAGCACAGCACAGTTTCTGCCTTGTACTGAGTCTTGATACAACTGTGCTGGCATTTGTATGACCATGATCAAACACAGACGCATGCTGCTGCATGTTACTGTCCCAGTGCCAAGACACAAACAACAGCACATAACATAGCGTATATATGGTATAATGCCTCTGTTTAGGTTCTTTCTCCAGGCCTGCACTCATCTCAAACTGGTTTTCTCTTCCATGGTAACAACTCAGAACTTCCCCAGAACATTGCAGGACTATAGCCCAGACTACACAGAATGAATAGAGAGCTCAGTTGCCTAACTTGGGGTGGAAATTTTTGTGCCCCAAAGGTAAAATTTGTGCATGATGATACCAAATGTTGTCACTTGAGCCCCCTTATAAATCTAGCCTTTATTCTCAAACTGCCTCTTACTGAGTCAGTACCTATGCCTCGATTATGGAGCCTCTGAGACATTTCTCAAGAGAATAGAGAGGTCAAAGAGATCCTACAGTGTGAACAGACCTTACGGACAGGTTAATAGGATATATCGTTTCTGTCCTGAATCAATCAAGAGGTAAGGGGTGGCAAAGGAAGCTGCAGATACCAATTTACTTCAGTACCTTCTGTTGTGTTAGTGTGAAACAGAGATTACTGGTAGCACCTGAACAATGCCCCTCAAGAAAAGGGGTGCTCAAACTACAAATTTTAAAAAAAAAAAAAAAAAAAAATCTATCTTCTGTCATTTGTTTTCTTCTTATACTGCAGTAGCATTAAAAGCATTCTATGAGATGATGTAAAACTAAATCCCGTTATGTCTTACGGCTCCATTACTTGTGGATCACATTCAGAAATGTCCGAGTAGCGCGTAGTGGATTTTCCAGTGCTACTCCATTTTGCTCGGTAGTTTGGGTAGCATTTGAAAAGTTGCATCTGTTGTAAGTAAACTTCAGCATCACAGCCACTTTTGCTCCCATTTTGTTCTGCTCCTGGCTAGCAAAGCTTGAGAATGTTGTCCTGACTTCCTTCTGTAACTATCTGTGAGATTCCTACCAGAGGCCAACTTTCCATGACTCTTGATAACAAAACTCTCCAACGGGCTGATTAGTCATCAGGCAATGAAGTAACTCCTGGCATCAAATAATGGTCTCCCACCAGAGGGCTTTTAAAAAAAATAAGCTATTGCGCTCCCAGTTTGGATTCCCTAGCAAAATTACATTTGATAATGACACCATTACCTAAAATACAGCTAAAACCAATCGTAACAAATGTATGTGGTCATGACCCAAAGATTCCTTCCCTCTAGATCCATCCAAAAAGTCTGACACACGCTTTTTCATGTCGTCTATTTACTGTTACCTACCCGAGCAGATAATTTGAGATTCAGGTACTGAACACAGAAGTATACAAAGACAGAATAAAGGCAGACCAACAGACGCAGCTGGAGATCTGGAGTCTTGCTCTGACTCTCTGCTTTGGGGACATGGCAGAAACTCTTTACTCTGTGTCTGGTGTCCTCCCCCAATCTCCACTGCCTTTCAAGAAATTCTACTTCTTTTAGAGCAGATAAACAGTAAAGGTCAAGACTCTGCATCAGAAAGGGAAAGACAAAAACTAAGGGATGAGTTTGCTTGACTTGTTACATGTCAGACTAGCAACCCACACCTCCGAAAAAAATGCCCTATTCCCCAGGCCACGCCATATTCCAAGGGCAAGCACTGAAAGCTCTTCTCTTGAAGCCAAGTCAATGTGCAAGCAAGCATGCTAAAAAGCAGATAAGATGCCTGACTCCAACCTACTGGTCTGGATATTCAAGTGTCCACAAAGAAGACAGACTAGAGTTTCTTCTTCAACTTACTGGAATATACATGTTTTACATTATACCCTCAGTAGGGGGAAAAAAAATATTCCATTTCTCTAAAACACTTGTAAATTTCTAACATTGCTTCCTTGCTTTCTCAACAAGTTTAAAAAAAAAAACGTAGACTGCTTCAGAAAGTTTCTGAAATTGAAGGATACTCAACTTCAGAAACTTAGGATAAACAATAGTTTTAATTTATGTTCCCAGTATCCACATTAGGGTACTAGAAGTGAACACGAGGAGTACTACTGCTACTTTTTCTTTTTGAAATTATTTTGGACAAGAAAAAATAATTTAATTCTACTTTCTGTCCTACTAGTGGATTTTTTTTTTTTTTTAAATTGCAAACAAGGACAACTTTTTGTTTTTAAAAACACCAACACAAGACAAACTTATTCATCCTTTATAGGCTGGGTCTATACACGACCTTCAAGTTAAGTGTGACCAGAAGAGCATATTGTTTAATGTAGGATTCTGTAATGGTTATATGGCAAGAGTCCCTATTAATAACCACAAACTGTCTTTTGTATAAACAATCTGGTAAATGACAGTATGCATTAGGAATATCAAGCAATGTGATCTCTTCACTGTGCAGACAAGACAGTTCTGTGTTGGTTTCGTGTGAGGCTGTGCTTGTGGTGATCTGCTCCAGTTGAGGAGAACTGGCTGTTGGGGGTGCAGCTACCCAAGGCCACCTCCAGCACATTCCACTCCCTGCAGCGGCCGATCCCTTTTTGGGCAGCTGCTGCCTGGGCAAACAGCTTTGCCTTTTCCTGCTCCCTCCTACTCACTCAGGCTCATACAGAGTTTCCATCCCCAGCCTGCCCTGTGGCTCTGCCCCCACGCTCCCCTAAATGAGTTCATGTCCATTTGGGAATACACTCTTCTTTTCATTAGAGCACAATATTATCGTTATTATGAACTTTACCAGAACTCTCCTGTGATAAAATCTGGAAGATGGCAAGCTGGCCCAGATCTATGTAAGACAACGGCAAAATTCACTAAAGCTTTCTCAGTTTTGGTACTCCTTTTGTAGGCAATCTTTGTAGCCTAAACAGGCCATATAGGTTTCCTCTGTTTACAAGAGCTTTGCTGATTATTTGGGTATTCCTGCACATTTCAGTGAAAGATAAATCTATCATTTTCTACAGCTGGTCAGAAAAAATGATGCACCAGACAAAAATTTCTTAAATTCTAGCATCGGCTGGGCCTTGGACTCCAGATATTAGAGCTTTTTTAAAGTACTGCAGGCAAACAATGCTATGCACATATTGCTACAAGGTCCCTGAAAGATGGGGATGGCAAGTATTCCATTTTACCAAGTTACAGTGTGTGCTCAGGCATACAGTGCAAACTACTCAAAGGCACACAGCAAGTCTGTGACACACACGGAGATTTAACCCAATTTGTCTGAACTCTCAGAGCCCTATTTTTAATCACTGGATCATTCTTCTTCCTTAAAGCATGATTATCAAGGGATGAGATTATAAAAGACCAAACCTCACCCTTCAGTCCAAATTCCTTTGCCTTGTGGATTTCATCCAGACCCACAGAGTATTTAAATAACTTTTTTTTGCACAATTTTTAAGTATCTCTTATGACTAGTAGGATATGGGAAAAGTTGCCCTCAGTTACTGTACTGCACCATATACACTCATTTAAAAATGTGTTTATCACTAACTTGACAGACCATAAGAGCTTCATCAGGCCAGCCTAATAAAATAGACATGGATGTATTTTCTAAAGCATATAGTTTCATAGGCCCTGTAGGTGTTCCTGCATCACGACCTCAGCATTTCTAGAAGTATTACAGGTGAACACTATACAATTTTACAGACATGCCAATAATTCTGATTAGCATGCTTCCTTCATTTGTTTCACAGCTCCAGAGCCAAATTCTCCTTTTTGCTACTAAAACAAGAGGTTACTTAAAAATCAAGCCACTTGCATAAAATATGTAGGACTTGACCGATAGAAAACAGCAGTCAAATAATAATAATACATATTATTTTAGAAATCAAAACTACTGATCACCAAAAAGAAATTTTAAAAACTAATAACTATGATTAAACTTCCTTTCAATAGAAGCAGAAGAAAGTGACAGTTTTACATCCAGTGGTGAGTTTCATCTCACAGTCTAACTGGAATTTGTGTGACTTTCCCATTACAGACTACAAAACTTCAACCTTCTTTCCACTCCCTAAAGTACAGTCAGTTATCTGCATTTGATTCCATACCCTATAAACACAGAAACCAATGTCAAACATAAACTACACTGAGAGAAGTTATCTTTAGAAAACATTGCAACTGTTGAATCTCTAATACACAATTTGTGAAATAAAAAGTATGAAGGTTAGTCTTATAGAGAAAACAAACTTTACAACCTAAAATGTACTCCATAAAAAACTCTAACATTGAGACGAAAGCTAAATTCATTCCTTCACCTAAAAAAAGAGGGTAGTTCTACAGCTCTATAAACTGTTTTGTCCCAGAACGCAGAACACAAGTTAAACAATGTCAGCTCCTAGCCAGAAGTAAATATAAAGTGGAGTTTCCGGAATGAATGCGTAAATCTTCTTGGCTCTGCCTTTACATTTTTAAAACAGTGTTTATATTCTGACCTTTGTACCTTTTCCAAATGAAAACAAAGCAAAAAAAAAAAAAAATCACAAAGAAATACTTTTCAGCAATAACCAGACTCCTACTACTTTCCGAGTGTTGGTTACAGTAACAGGTAACTGCCATAAGTGCAATAGCAATTATGTTTCTATTCTTGATATTTAGGAG
>NW_009216467.1:24202-36757 GCF_000690835.1 Fulmarus glacialis
AGTGTGCTTCCACAGAACCTGACCTGTCAATTCTAAATTAGTTTCACCACAAACCATTTAAACACTGGAAAAAAGCAAGAGTCATTTCATTTTGCAAATGATATACCAATTGGTTAAAAAAAAAAAAAAAGCTCAATTAATAAGGGCTATTGCATGCTCTGTTGCTATTAATTGCTGTCAGTAATAACTACCTCATTTCCAGAAAACTGCTTCCTGCTTCATTTCTTTCACCTTGGTTCACGGCAAAGTTTATACCACTACGTTATCCACCTGCTTGTTCCCCTTACTAGCTTTTGAACTTCTGAACAATCTCAGTTAAATTTAACAATGAAGAAAGTCTCAAAGCAAAAAAGTCCCTGCTAATTTGTGAAAATTAGCAGCTGACACCAAACTGCTGTCTGCCTCATTTGGCCTGTCAGCCAGCTGATCAGTACTGGACGGCTCTGAACACCAGCACTAGTCAGCTCTGGAGCACAGGCACTCACTCAGGTGCTGCCCCTATCTGAACACTGCAATGTACCTTCAGTAATGTGCCTCCTGAATAAAACTAAATGTTGCAAGAGTATGACACACACTCCATGTCATACACCAACTAGCTCATTCAGGCCATAAAACATGTTTTGTTTTGTTTTTACCCCAACTGAACATACACCAACCAATTAGAGTGCTGGGATAAAGTCACACTATGATTTTTACACTATGACTTAAAGAAACAATAGTGGTATGTGCCAGTTTGTACGTTCAGTGCTGTGTAGTCAGTTATATTAGTTCTTCACAAGCAACTGGTAACAGCTTCAGCAAATAAAACATCAAAACTTAAAAAAAAAAAATTCCACTGAAGAGGAACTTGCAATAAATGTTGAAGGTGAGACATCGGATTCCAACGTACTGACTTCTACCACTGCCACAAATGATAACTCCTTCCTCAGAAGTAAAACACATCTCCAAAAGCACAGAAAACTCTAGGCACGCGAGAAGAACAAAAATAATTTTGCTCAACAGTTGAATTTCCCCGTCCCCGCGGCACAACACCCTGGCGGTGCCCAGCCTGCCAGCGGGGGCCTCTAGCACTGCCCGCCTGGACAGCTCCTGCCCGAGGGAGGGACCACGGACCACCTCCCCAAAAAGGGACCCTGCGTTTGTCACCTCTGAGCCAGACAGATAAAAAATGACCTGTTTTATTAGGGACAAGTGCTAACAGGCTCCTTGACCTGTAGGATTTAAAGACATTTCTTTTTGAAGCTCATTCGCATGCTTTGTTTTGATTCTGTCAAGGATTCAGATCCTACAGTGGCAGAGCTCTTCCAGAATTAGACGTAAAAACATTTTTCTAACGTGAAAAAGTATGTTCCAGGAAGCACCCAACAAGGCACAGGCTGATATCAAGATCACTACAATGATCTGGATCCAAGAGAACTTGTTTCTTCTTCCGAAAGGCCTACACATGCACCTTACTTCAACTCACTCCCAGATGGTCTTCCATTATCTGGTGTTACAGCTATGAAGACACTAGTGTCATGCTAGAACTGTAACTATCAACCTGCTCCTTTCGATTGAGAAGTGTGATCGCACACATTTCTGTGATTTATCTTCCATTACTGCCAAGCAGAACTGCAAATAAGCCTTTATCTCAAAACAAGGGAAATGGATGTTAGACACTGATTGAGCCATTGATCTGTATAAACAGCAGGTCAAGCAATCTTCTTAATTTTGCATACTGAAAAAAGCAAAAGAAGGAAAACAAAACACTTCATACACTCTTAAGAACAACAAAAGGTGAAAAACAGAAATGCTGTTATTGTCTTTTACCATCTCTTACTACTGTTTTTTGTTTTGTTTTGTTTGTGGGTTTGTTTTTTTTTTTAAATCCGGTGCATGAGAAAGATCCTTTTGCAAAAAAAGATAGCTGAGATGGAAGAAGTAGGTTGCAACTCACTGCTTTACTCTTTTGCTGCATATAACCTCCCCAGGAAAACCCTCTCTGGTGGAAACAGATCAATGGCATCCAATTTTGGCAGTAGCATGAAAGCCAGGTCTTTCTAGCAGTATTTACAGAAGTTCCTGTTAAGAAACTTTACTCTAGAGGCTGTGCCACATTCTTAAAACTCCCCAAAAGCAAAGTCAGGGAAGAGGAAAAACACCTACACGTTTGCATGGAAAGCACACCTTTCTCTCACAAGCTCAAACTGTTCTTCGACCGAGACTTCCCAAGATCCTCATACATTCCAAAGCCAGAATCTGTGATGAATGCAATGATTTGAAGAACGGACTTCGAGAAAGCATGAAACTGTTTCTCTTCTTTTTTCAATTTTTTGAGGCCATAACCTGAAATAATTACAGACTGGCCGTGTTCTATTCCAGATAGACAGCAAACTAGAGCCCACTTAAAGCAGCAGCTCCATTTTATAAGTGTTCCTAAGAAAGCAAAACCAGAAGAACAAATTACTTCTTTTTGCAACATGGATAATGGAAATGAATCTACATCTACTCCCACCTCAACTGCCAGCAGCAGTTACATTCCAGTAGAAGGACAAAACTGACACATTAGCAAGGGAGATGTGCAGATAAATACTGCAGATAATTTTTTACCAAGAATTGAAGTTAGCAGTATCTAAGAATAAATAACCATCTATCTACTTTCAGACCAATTTTTTTTATAGGTGCATTAGCCATTAAATAATATTTCCTGTAAGTTGAGGCAACAGGAAAGAAGGAAGGCTGTTAACTCTATATTTAAATTACCTCACAAATGCTTAAATAATGTAGTGGTGAAGGCTAGATCAGAGTTTCTCATGTTTTAAGTACCTATTAAAAAAACAATAGAAACAGATAAATTATCAGCTAGAAGATGGCTTTTAGAGAAAGATGCCTGAACGTTACTCAAAGGTATTGAACAAAATGGCTGGAAAGAGAAAACACTACACATTAAAACCAGGGAACCAGGGAAGGGGGGGAAACAGAATTAAAGATAAAATGATGACTGGGTGTAGTACTAAAGAGACTCATGAAGAAGCAGATCTATAAAGGTACCTGGATCCTAACTCAATTTCAATAGAAATAAGGCATAACTGAAAAAAAAAAAAAAAAATTTCTGTCCCTCTACTTCTGTCCCTCTGCTGTTTTAACAGTCTATTATTGAGGACCTACATTTTTCAAAACTCATTCATGATTAAAAAATGGTTTTATTAGAATGGTAGAAAACACCGTGTTCAAAGACTTAAGAAAATTTTAACATATGTCTATAGCACACATCTTAATTGTTTCTGATTGTAAGTGTGACGAGTATCACAAACATTGTTTTGGAAGAGAACAAGAAATCTCAGGACAATCCCAGCTCTCCATTAGACAAAGTTTTTGTCATTAAAGCTCATAACCATTTTTAGTCCAGGAAGAATGTTTAAACATACTTACTACTTGTAGATATTCATCTGCAAACCTTAAAAAGCAAAACTTAAAAATTTCTTGATCAACACCTATTTCAAGGACTTGTGACATTAGTCTGCACTTTTTACCAAAGGCAACTACTGGCCTAACGATGGAGTTCCTTAAGCATGAATGAAAAGAAGTGGTACAGCTTCACACAGAGTATCTAGAAGGGAACAAGTTCAGTGGTGAAAGTAATGGGAAACAAATTAGAAGGACAGATCAGTGCAGTGACAATATATACTCATTTGTGGGGTCATCCAAAAAAAGGCCACAACAAAGCATCATGGACAGCTTGAGTTCAAGTTAATCCATACTCTGCAACAGTTACAAATGCCTTATAACTATGGCAAGGGATTTTATTTTTCACACTAGCATTACAAATCTATCATTAAAATCAGAATGGGAAAACACACCAAACCTTTCAGCCTGTGCTCTCAGGCTAGCAAGTCTGAATGTTTACACTTGGTTCCAGCTTGTATCCATCCCAACACTAAGGATTCTGTACATCTTTTATTTATAGTCTATACTGAGGCTTTGCAAGGAATGTTTTCTTTCCAGTGTTGGGCAAGGATTTCTTTTCTTCCTGTCTGGTATGTTCTACAATAGACATGTCTGCTAAAAAGTTATACTACAAAGAGACTATCACTATTTATAAAAACACATTTTACATCTGCATTACAGGGATTCAGAAGGGGTTGATGCTGTTATAAAGATCTTTATACAAGCAGGATGGTATCTGGAATAAGTCTGAGCAGGAAAGATCATGTTACTTCTCCTTTCAAAATCTATTTTATACAGCAATTTTCTAGTCCCTCCATTAAGGAAGTCCTATTAATATTTACTAATTGGCCCTTTTAGCCCAGCTTTACAAAAAACACTTTAGTCAAATAACTGGAACAGTATGTGTAAGAAAGCTATTCTCATTATCAGCTTTTACCTGCGCAAGCTCTCAGCTTCAAATTCTTGCTCTGATGATTTTTTCTTAGTATTAGTATCATTAAGCAGAGCAATTTAAGAGGCAAGCATACAAGTGAAAAACACTTTGTGTTGTTACAGCATGTTTTTTACCACTCTATCTTCCATTATCCAGAGTGTTACAGTACAAGGCTGACTAAATTAAAATTTGGATTTTTTTTATTGTTTCATTCCTTATCATTTCCTCATTTTATCTGTGGTCCGTAAATTACTTTTCTGAGCAGCAATGCTAAAAGGATGCCTTTTATGGAAAGGATGGCAAACTGCCATATGGCTGTCGTTCAGTTCACTCTGTGGATACCTTGTGCCTAGAACCTGCATTTTACTCCCATGCACTTCAGACACGATTGCCTGTCTACATCCCCCTTCGTTTCAGATCTCACACTTTTTTGTGTGACATGGTATCATTTAAAATGCTGAATGAGGCACTGGACATTTGATTAACATCATCTTTTTGATGTAGCCCCAAAACCATGTCTCTTCTAGGTTACCTGCTGTATCGATTTAGATCTGGATTCATGTATTACACTGCCTAGAGACTGCAAATAGAAATCCTGTGTGAGTACTTCTGCTATTTTTATCACCAAATGCACAAAAACTTGAAATAGAGCTCTTCGAATTTTTAAATGAAAAATAGAATTGACAAACATGAAGCCTTTCTTCAAGGAAAAATGTAATAACACTAGTCAATTAGAGAAGTAAAAAATAAAGGGAAAACAAAGGACACTCAAACACTCAAAGCCAAACAACCCTCTTCAACAACATCTTGTCTAGTACTATGACTGAAAACTGATCTACAGAACAAAAACATATTCTATAAAGAAGAAGATCAAATAAAAACCGAAGTTTGTAATTACTTGTCATGATCAAAATTCACAGTAAGAATGTCCTGTTCAGTTCCATGAAGTAAACAGATTATCATTCCTACCCAGCAAGTGAAAGGATAGGCTTGAAAGCATCCCCTGAAAGGATAAGGGTTTTCAGTATAAAACCTCTACATAAAGCTATCTAGAGTTATCTGTGTCATCATTCAATGTCCCAAAGAAAAGGAAAAAAATAAGTATATATTTTCTCATAAGACTGCTTTCAAACAATACCATAATTGATGTTTATGGTAATAATATCTACTTATTGATGTGCATATTTCTTTTAACAGATTTACCTAGCACATAGTAACTCATGCATACATGGACTTCATCTTTTATGCACCCACATCCATACAACAACTTACAACATAAAAAATGCTATATGATAAACGTATCATCCCTAGTAAGATCACCTCTTTTTCTTCTAATTCATGTACGTCAAGACCTATTCCAGCAGCAGAGAATACTGAGCCATTTTAAATGGCTCTTTTTCTCAAAGCCTTCTCCCTCCTTCATTCACTTTTTAAAAATCACTAACCTTTTAAAAGCACAGAACTTCTCCATAATTACACTCACTTGAAGTGAGAAGTAGAAGAGCTCATACCTGGAGTGGGAATAGTTTTTCTATAACATGACTTTAAGGCATTCCCATTAAAATAATAGTTGGTGAAATAACCACTGTGATTTTTATTAAGCGCTAAAGTGTTCACAAAGTGTTTGTTATGTACTATTCAATATTTCATTTTTCCTTCAGCACCAAAATTATCTTAACTCTCTATGAAGACTGCAGCTGTACCCACGTGCCCATTCACTTTCTTGATGATGACCACTACTGTTATTTTCTGAAACAGAAAATGGTTGAGAACAATCTGGATTCTCCATGAAAAACTCGAGTTGAAACTTCCATTAGAATACATGCTCCATTAGAATATAAGTGTTATGAGTCTCCAGATATGGTAATATGACAGATGACCATGTCAAAATATTTAAAAGATCTCTCAGCATCAAATGACCAAGTTCACATTCATACAATGCACTGACCACTAATTTTAGTTTAAGTTTGCATTTATGCTCTTCTGAAATACAGTTATAAGCCAAACAGAATTTCAATAGAAAATTCAGAACATAAATTTATGCTCTTCTGAAATATATTTATAAGCCAAACCGAATTTCAATAGAAATTTCAGAACATGACAAGAGCAGGGTTATACCTGGGTAGAGAAAATAAGAGCAGAGAATTTAATGTGCTCTCTCTCACCTGTGCTCTCTATTCTTTTATCTTCCTCCCCTTACTTCAGTTCTGTACCTCCTCCTTCTTCTTGCTTTTACCTTTGCATTTTCCTTACCACACACTGACTCCTTGTCCTGCCTTCCACCTTGCCTTCTTGTTTCTTTCATCACTGTCCTGACAAATGAAATTTCCTAATCTAGAGGTCATCTTTGATACTGGAAAACCAGAAGCAGGGCAGCAGCCCGTACCTTGATTAATCTGTACCTTGTGACCTAAATGTGCAATTTCCAAACCATATGTTCCAGATTTACAGGAGCAGCTAAGGCCAATGAGTCTGCAGAGATTTGACTATTTAAGGTAGATTTCCCTCAGACTGAGGGTTCTCACTGGACAGAACTAGAGAACAGAATGCAATACTTTTGCATAACAGATTGGGGATAAACCCTGAGATACGTATCTATTAAACCAAGCTTAACTTACTGACAGATGCACAAAGTACCTCTGTGCAGGTTACAAACGCTAGACCATTACATTGGTTTTTATAACTTAAACAGCAGTACATTCTAAAAACAGGCACTTTCTTAGTGTCCAGAGATACATCTTTATTCTGTTCACTAAAAAAGAAAAAGTAGTTGTTCTTCCATTCATGTAAATGCATAAACAGGAGTAAACACATGGGAAACTGAACTAAAGTCAGCAAGTGACACAAAACTCCTAGAGCATTCTTGAGGAAGCCAGTTTTCCTTTAAAACAGACATGATACGTGCAAGAAACAGTGATGGTGTGCAAATGTTAGTACTGGCACTGTTTATACCTTATCATTCATAATGCAATCATTACAAACTCATGCCAACAAAATTTTATGTCTTCCTATACTTCCTGAATTAATGCTGTTCTCTTTTTTCTGAGTTGAGCAGTCAGCCAAAATTAGTTTCAAGTTGCTTCTTTAGCGAAAAAGAAGCTGGAGATAAATTCAAATGGTTTTGGTATAGTTCTACTACTTTTCTGTCCTTAGGTCTTTGGAATTTTCTCCTGCTTCTCTTAAATGCACAGACACAAATTTTAACAAAATAATAGCCAGCAGAGAGACCTTCACTCATGCATGCTTTTGTTTTGAGCAGGATACATATATACTTTTGAGTGGAGGCTGCTATCATTTCAACTAAATTCTTAATACAAACATACTTTAAAAAAAAAAGTGGTTATAGCAAAAGTATGCTTTCCATCTACAATCACAAATATATGCACCTCTGAGAGGGAACCATACTCCTTACTACAAAGGCTACTAAATGCTACCCATTACAAGTTCACATTTCTAGTTGCTTATAATTTTGTCAAACTAAGTTTTTGGACTGCAACTCTCCTAACCTGAATAAAACACCTGGGTCAGATAAAGGGATTAAAAAAAAAAGAAAAAAAAAAAAAGAAAAAAGGCTAAACTGCCAACTTGCTCAGGTTTGCTTTCTAAAATAGCTGCTAGCAGAAAGAAAATATTTTAGTTTGCTCCTGCCAAAAATACCAGAAACTATTATTTCAAAAAGTTCTATTATTCTGAAGATTTACAGCAAGGATTGAAAGCTCAGTGGTTTTGTGACTGCCTATACTACTAGGTAAGAGCAGCCAATGTCCATCCCCTGACCACCAAGGCCCACTGAACCAGCAAGGCACCCACCCACGAGGCTAAAATTCCTTTCCCTCCAGAAGCTGTCTGCATCCCAAACACCTGTCCCGAATGGTCTCCTACACACACTGTGCTCTGAACCACACTGGACACAATCTGGAAACGTGCAAGGAGGTATAGCCCGAAACTACGCCAAGGAGTGCACCAACAATATCATGCTCACGCGCTCTCAAGGGACTCGCCTGTAACTGGAAACTTCTCTAAATTGCATCCACAATAAGGCTGCTCCAGCCCGGGTCTGATTAGGTTTGTCCTTATAACCATACAAGTAATGTTTTATTTCCTTTTATATTTCAGATGAGTGACTGTAGAAATTATTAAAACTTCATTCCTAAAGTTGGCTAAGCATGTATTAGATATTAATGCTTCATAGACTCATAGAACCATAGAATAGTTTGGGTTGGAAGGGACCTTTAAAGGCCATCTAGTCCAACCCCGCTGCAGTGAGCAGGGACATCTTCAACTAGAGCAGGTTGCTCAGAGCCCCGTCCAACCTGACCTTGAATGTTTCCAGGGATGGGGCCACCACCCGTCATAACCCAGATTTTAATTTGAATATACACATTTTTAAGAAATTCACATGTTTTTCTATATGGTCCCTGATTTAATGATATCCTGCTACAACCTATACATATTTTTATATTGCCCCCTTGCTCTTATTGACCCCTTCCACTGCTCTAATCTATGTGTTATCATTGCATGAAGGAAGGTTACGAACTGTTCAGTGCTTTCTGGTTTTGTTTAATTTTGGGAAGAAAACCATAAGCAAGGTTAACAGAACTGATGAAGTATCATTTATCATCACAAAGCTGGCATGGATGTGGTTGTGTACAACGTTTTCTCCGATGCTCTGGTTTCTACAATTTACCTATTATTTCAAAATTTGTATGAACAGTATGTATGTAAAGCAATTCAGACTGAATAAAGGGACTAAAATAAAGACATGCCTTTAACATTGATATTGTAAGCTAGAATACCTAAGCAGTAATGCTCATATTATTTGAGCATAATCAGTGGGAAAAGCTGAGATATATACTTGCATTTTCTAGCTCAAGTTTTCAAGGAAGGAACTCAAAGCAACCAACGCACCAACAGAAGCACACAGGGGAGGAGAGGGACAGCTGTAGTGATGTATTTTAACAGGAAAATACTATCTGAGAAAAAACACCAAAACAAACCAAAGTAAAACAAAAGAAAAACAAAGTAAACAGAGGCTACATGATGCCAAATGGTACATACAGCACTGCAATTTTTGAGTTTAAAGAACAGCAATATTACCTCTAAAAACCTCTCCACTAATTCATATTAAGGCTAGATGAAATATGAATTTTTAGCTATGGCAAATATTTAAAAACAACTGTTACAAATGACATAGGTTATTACCCACCAAAATAAGTTGCACATCGACATGTAAGTGGTAATGCAAAGAGAAAAGTATAGTCATTTGTAAAAGAACAAATAACTTAGCATTTTCAATTTTTGCAGATACAGTATCATAAATTTTAATATGCACTTCAAACCTTCAAAAAGTTAGAATTTGCTAAAAAGGGGCTCATTTTTACGTATCTGTCCTATTCAATTTAGTAATTGCTATTAGTATTAGTAGGAATTAGTTGTGGCACTGATTACACCAATACACCCGCATAGGACAACTTAATATATATAAGAAAAAAAAAAAACAAACCACAACTGGAAGACCTAAAAATCATTCCCAAATTAAGCAGTGTGTTCAGAAGGGGATAATCTAAATGCTCTGAACCTAAAGAATGTCATTTCAGAGGTCACCTTAACTCCAGGTGCCAATTCAGAACTACAACACCAATGCAACAAAGTTCTCCCTCCAGACAAGGTAACTCCTTTTACCTTTATTTGATTTCTGCAACTGGTGTAATGGACACAGCAGAGGACCTGAATAGAGTTTAATTCATGGTTCACATGTGAATCTTAATCCTGAGTATAGGGTTTTTTTCTTTTTTTTTTCTTTTAAACACAGCTTATGCCTCAGCTCCTCATTTCTGAAACAGGATAATGCTGATGTACCTTTCAAAATGCATTTCAAGGACAAAACTAATATTGGCAAAGAGTTCAGCTGCAGTGCTTGTAGGTATTTAGAAACATGTACAGGGGGGAGGCGGGGGAAAGGTTGGAGACAATAGCATTTACAAGGAGCTCCCAACAACATCGTGTTTGAATTAATTAAGGAATACTGTCAGCTTGACATTTCACGTGTACTGCTTTAACAAAGAAAAGATACCACCACCAGGTCTGAGCTCCTCCCCAGAGGTTTTTATTTTACAGTTGCTTATAAACTTTTCCAGTTTGTTTTCCTCTCCTGTATGAAAGCCTGTATACAAACAGGACAAATTGACTATACAGAAGCAGTTTGATTATTCATAAAGGCAAAAGAAAAAAATTAAAAGAAAAAAAAATTCCCCCCCAACTTAAGTTCAAGAATTGCTACTTACAGGAACAGAAAGCAAAAGCACAAAAGAAATATGCTTTTAAATTGGTATTTAAACCTATTAAACAATGATTTGAATACAAGCCTTTATGCCTCCAGTTATTAACAAAAGGCTGAGTGGATGCATTGTTATGTTACCTTAAAAGAACACATATTCAGGGCAGACGTAAAATTTGAATTTAAAATACACACTCTTGCACAATGCACACATAAACAAGCACACCATTAGTAATCAATTACTATAACTTATTATTCACCTTTTCACCATGGTTTCACAAATATTTCAGGTTTTGTTACTTTTAATTATTAATTATTCCAACTGACAGAAATTACAAGCCATAATACAATTAAACCTTCAAAATATATTAGGCTTAAAAAATGTGATGTTTTAAAGGATTTTTGTCAAATGCATAAATCAATTAGGTAAATTAAGTCATTCTAGCAATCCCTTAATGAGAATATTGACAATAATAGTTTTCTTTCTTCACGATCACAACAAAAAGAGTATCAAGAGAATCTTGATTAGAAGTATTCATTAGAAAAGCTTAGAAAGCTTCTTAAAACACCCTGTGAAGTTTTATGTAAAGTGTGTTACACAAAGTAACACATACATGCTAATAAATAAAGCTACATTTCTGCACTTCCCTCCATACAACATTCCAGTTCTCCATTCACCAATGAGTCTGTTTAGTGTCATAACAATTCATGTTTGAAAACCACATCTAGCGCTAGTGAATTAAGATAGTAATTTCGTTTTCCACATTATCACCATTTCAGTTTTCAAAGACAGCAAATTTCCAGATTTTTACTAATCCCACATAATCAGTGTTACAGTTCAAAATTACCACACAAATCTGCAGAACCTGACTGACAGATCCAAATTCTCATTAAATACACGTGGTATAGCTGCAAAGAACAGATGGAAAGAATGGCAACTCTCTTACAGCGTAACATAAAGCATTTAGAAAACTTACCCAGTTCTTAAACGTCTACATTTTTTCCTGAAATAATGCACGTAAGACATTATTTTAAAAACCGCACTGATACTCATCTAGCAAACAGCTGGCTTCTGTGCTATGCTAAGCAAATCTACCTCCAGCATGACCTGGAGGGATGAATGCTTCAATGATCTGATGAGATATACTTCAATTTCAAGCTGTTCTCAAAAAAATAAGCTAACGATAAAGATGCTTGGACGCTTTCTCTTCTCCGTCTAACCTTACTGACTGACCTCTCAGCATCTACCCGTATTGACTGACCCTTCGATTAGCCTGCTCACGACACAAAGACGAAGCGCTACACACCCTTCAGAGACAGCCACTGCTCATCCCATAAATCAGAGCAGCTGATGGATTGACATGGTCTCTAAATAAAGCCTGTCAGCCACACAAAGGTAAGGTATCATTAGCTGCGTGCAGATGGGTGTTACCCTCAAACACAAAAGCTACCGCATACGTTCTTTGCTGTCCTCACAGCTACGCTTGCTCCGTAGGCCCTTCTACCAGGTGGAAAATTTCACCCTGGCTTTCCAGAAGAAATTACGTTTTAAATTGTGCTCTACTTTTTGAAACACATACAAGTACATCTATGTAAAATGCTTAATCAAATGCATAAATACAGTAACATGCCCATGAGAGGTGTTTTCTAAGGTAGACATACCATTGGACTAATTACAAAATACAGATTTGCTCTCTTGTGCTCTTCTAAAAAGGAAATATATAGATCTTCTGTTAGGAGTATTACAGGCCTATACGCAATAAGCAATACAGGCTCTGGTGCTACCTGTGTGCCCAACATCCAGCACTGCTGAACAAAAGGGAAAAGCCCGGGAGGTTAAAGTTTGCAGCGGGAGGCGGGAAACCTCCCGTGGGCTCCACTGTCTGGCGTCAACGCAAGCGGGGGACCTGCCCACGGC